>NW_013549501.1:5000-10201 GCF_000499425.1 Eimeria acervulina | reverse complement strand
GTTGCTACTTATTACTATTAATATGATATATAACATATATATATATATATATATATATATATTATGCATATATCAATTATATATCAACATATATATAAATATATATATACATATTTAGACATATACATATATATACATATATATATGTATATATATTTATACATATATATATACATTATATATATCATAAAGATGCATGTGTAATTACACTGCATGCATGCATGCATGCATGCATGCATGCATATGTATATGCATGCATATGTATATACAGGGGAGCGTTTCAGAACGCATCTACGCCGATTGACAGAAGTGTCTCCTTGGATTTGGTGTCTCCTCATCTAGTCGGGCGTTGGGCAGCGCTGCAGTCTCTTTCTACTTTGATGTGGAGTTTCTCTGCCTTCCTTGGAGGCTTTCTAGCAGACTGCACTAATTATAGACAAATCTTCATATTCACGGGTATACCGTAACATCATATACTCTAGGGTTTAGGGTTTAGGGTTTAGGGTTTAGGGTTTAGGGTTTAGGGGTTAGGGGTTAGGGGTTAGGGGTTAGGGGTTAGGGTCTAGGGTCTAGGGTTTAGGGGTTGGGGGATAGGGTTTAGGGTTTAGGGTTTAGGGTTTAGGGTTTAGGGTTTAGGGTTTAGGGTTTAGAGGGTGGGGGATAGGGTTTAGAGTTCGTAGAGGCTTCTGGGTGGATTGCACCAACTGTAAATAAATATTCATATTCACAGGTACATGGGCTAGGGTTTAGGGTTTAGGGTTTAGGGTTTAGGGTTTCGAGGGTTTTGTGTGTATAAACGCAGGCCGCATTTATATTGTTGCTCAGTTGGTGTATCTGCCTTGTCTATGGCTGCTGCCTCATCGCCGACAGCTAGCTACAGCTCGCCAGCAGCTAGCTAAAGCTAAGAGCGAGGAAACATCAGCTAACCCCCAGCTAGCCAATGCACGCCTGCCTCCCCTGGTGAAGCCTGAGCTATCGCCTACTACTGCAGGATAACGCTGCAGCTAGCTAGCTAGCTAGCTAGACAGCTAGCTAGCCAGCTAGCCAGCTAGCTAGCCAGATAGCTAGACAGCTAGCTAGCCAGATAGCTAGCCTGATAGCTATCCAGATAGATAGCCAGCTAGCTAGCGAACTGGCTAGCTGGCTGGCTAGCTAGCTAGCTGGCGAACCACGTGCTTGTGTAACTGTCTAGCTAGCGAGAGAGACGGCTTGCTGTCTAGCTACTATATGGATAGCTAGCTAGCTAGCCAAGTGGTGTCTACTTGTCTTTATCTGAACGTGCGAGGAGACAGATAAGTAAGGAGACAGCGGAGGCCTCCCTCCTTTCTTTATTTCTTTTGTCTCCTCATAACTCTTTTCTTTTTTAAATTGAGTTTTGCATGCGTCTGCACTTGCATTGCTGCAGCGGCAGCTGCTGCTGATGCTGCTGCTGCTGCTGCGCTGGCTGCAGCAGCCCCACAGCACCGGCAGGAGCCATCAACAAGCGGGCTAGCTAAATAGCTAGCTGTCTAGCTAGCTAGTTAACTGTCTAGCTAGCTAGCTAGCTGGCTAGCTAGCTGTCTAGATAGCTAGCTAGCTAGCTAGCTAGAAGTTGGGGGCGTTTGCTGGTTGTCTTCGATGTCTACGAAGGCTGAGAAGTATTCCCTCGCAAATTCAAAAATGTTGTCCTGAGGAGACACCGCAGCAGCTCATGGTTTAGCTAGCTAGATAGCTAGCTAGATAGCTAGCTAGATAGCTAGCTAGATAGCTAGCTAGATAGCTAGCTAGACAGCCAGCTAGCTGCAGGTTAGATGTATTTTAGCGGAGCTTGTTGCAGCTACGCACGCATCGTTATACAGCTGACCCCTGGTGGCTAGCTAGTAGCTAGCTATTGACTAGCTGTAGTTAGTTGTTAGCTAGCCACTAGCTAGCTACTGGTATCTAGGTGATGTCTAGCTACTAGCTAGCTTCTGTATAGCTAGTCGTGGCTAGCTAGTAGCTAGCTACTAGCTAGCTTATGTCTAGCTAGCAACTAGCTAGTAGCTAGTCAGTGGGTACGTGGTGGCTAGCAAGCAGCTAGCTAGCCAGTAGCTAGCTGCTAGCTAGCTGGTGGCTAGCAAGCAGCTAGCTAGCGAGTAGCTAGCTACTAGCTAGCTGGTGGCTAGCTGTATATATTTGCATACGGGTTTGGAGAGAAGAAGTGCTGAGGCGAAGTCGGTGAGAAGTTCGCGCAAACCCGAAAATGAACAAAGACGAAGAGTATGAGCTAACTCAACTTCACGCTGAGTCAAATAAGTAATAAATATAATATATATATATATATATATATATTTATTTATTTATTTATTTATTTGAGGTGAAGACGGCGGCTGCATGGGTTTGTTTGCCTTTGTAGGCTGATCTGTGCTGTCTATGTTTAAGTGTAGTTTGTTTCTTGCAGTAGTACTACTACTTCTGCTGCTGCTGCTGTTGCTGCTGTTGCTGCTGCTGCTGCTGCTGTTGCTGCTGCTGCTCCTAACCGCTCTATTTGTAAGGCGCTGCGCCGTCTCGAGGTCTCCATTTAAGACAGCCTGAAACCGATCAGCTCCTGTGCCTGTTGTTGCTGCTGTTGCTGCTGTTGCTGCTGTTTCTGCTGTTGCTGCTGCTGCAGCAGCAGCAGCAGCATCACCCCCTTCTTCTTGCGGTATAGCCATTGAATTGAGGTGTACAGAAGCTTCTATTGTTTGCTGTTTTAGTTTGTTGTTTATAGACAGACTTTAATAAATAAAAATTAATTATAATTTAAATTATTATATTATTTTTTATTATAAAATAAAATAGAGGTTTCTTTTCTATGTTTGTTTGCTGCAGACAGCAGAGGGTGGGTCACCGGGGGCTGCAGTTTTATTATATTTATTATATTTATTATATTTGTTATATTTATTATTATATTTATTATATTTATTATTATTATTATAATTAAAATATTTAAATATCATATTATAGACATATTAATGCCTACGTCTTCTACGCAGCCATCACCCCGCTGCGGTGTCTGCGCATGCACTTGAATCAGTGTATATATATATATATATATGTATATATATATATATATATATACATTTATATGTAAATATATATGTTTAAGAAGATATGTATATATTTGTAAATGCAGCAGAAAAAATATACATATATATATAGGAAGATAAAACTAAATAGACATATATATACATTAACATATAACATATTAGAATATAAATTAATAAAGAAGAGCAGACATACACCTAAATATATTTTTTTTCTTTTGTCTGAAGCTGCAAATTATATTTAAGGGGTGAAGAAAAACAAATAAATGAAAACAAAACAGCAGCACTGCTCCTTTGTTTATGATTGTTGCTGTTGCTGCTGCTGCTGCTGTTGCTGCTGCTGCTGCCGCTGCTGCTGATCGTTGCTTCTGGGAGCTTTCCGGTGTTTGCTGCTGCCTGCTGCAGCTGTCCATTGTTTGCTGCTGCTCAGCAGCAGCAGCAGCAGCAGCAGCAGCAAGCAGCAGCAAATATAATAATGCATTATTACTAAAATTGCATCAAAGCAACTTTAACTGTCTCCTATTCAAGGAGACAGTTTGTCTTCTTTCAGACACTCAGCAGCACCAGGGATGGAAGGGGTAATTCTAAGAAAAACAAATAAATATAAAACAAAACACTAAAACAAAAATAAATATATTAAAGCAAAAGGAGACAGCAAAGAGACAAACAAATAAAATATATTAAAGTCAAAGGAGACAGTAAAAAGGAGACAGGGAAATAAACAGAGACAAAAAAAGCAAACAAATAAATAAATAAATAAATAAATAAATAAATAAATAAATAAATAAAAGAAGATAATGAAGGCGAAACAATTTTAAAGAAACAAACAAATAATGCAAAGACAGACGCACGGAGACAGCAGCAAGACAAACAACAGCGGGACAAAAGTATAGCAGCAGCAGCAGCAGCAGCATGAGCATCAGCAGCACCAGCATCAGCAGCATGAGCAGCACCAGCAGCAGCAGCATGAGCAGCAGCGGCAGCACTAGCAGCAGTAGCAGCAGCAGCAACAGCATGAGCATCAGCAGCATCGGCAGCACCAGCATCAGCAGCACCAGCAGCAGCATCAGAAGCAGCAGCAGCAGCAGCAGCAGCGAAAAAGTGTTGCATACATGGGGTGTACGTACACCTGACGCATGCATAGCCACCACCTTTGATTGTAAGAACGAAAGAAAAGCCTCGTTAAAGCTTCTTTAAACCCTGCGGCTCCTCTTTGCTGATTGAATAAAAATAAATATAATAATATAATATATTATTACTTTCATATAATATATTGTTAATATAATATAATAATATAAATTAATATTTTATTAAGATAATGTATTATAATATACTATATTGTTAATTTAATATTTCTAAGTTCACAGCACAAATCTAACGCCAGAGGCACAAGCATCAGCAGCAGCAGCAGCAACAGCAGCAGCAGCAACAGCAGCAGCAGCAGCAGCAGCAGCAATAGCAACAGCAGCAGCAGCATCAATGCGTGCTTCCGAAGACAGACCTCCAAGCTAGAGAGGCATTTTGCTGCCTGCGCAACAGAGCAGCACAGCAGCAAACCAGTTGAATGTACACCCGAAACAACCTGCAGCAGCAGCAGCAGCAGCAGCAGCAGCAGAAGCAGCAGCAGCAGACGCAGCAGCAGCTCTGCTTGCTGTCTTTACAGACGCGCGAATACAAATAGCAACATGTGCAAAACAAAATGCAGCAGCAGCAGCAGCTGCTGCTTCTCCTGCTGCTGCTGCTGCTGCACCTGCTGCTTCGGCAGCGATTGCTGCGGTAAGAGAAGAGACAACAGCAGCAGCAGCAACGGCAGCAGCAGCAGCAGCAGCACGTACTTCTCGTTGAGCGGCAGGGTCGTTGTGTATGTACAACACCTGCAGCTGCTGCAGCAACTCCTCGCTGCTTAGCACCAATTGTCTGCAGCAGCAGCAGCAGCAGCAGCAGCAGCAAACAATGTCTCTCTCCCGTGGTCATAAGGAGAGCTGCGCTGCTGCTGCCGCAAAGACTATTGCTACAGTTGTTGCTGCTGCAGCTGGTTCTGTTTGCTGGTGTTGTTTGCTGCTGCTGCTGCTGCTGCTTTTTGCTGCTGCTGCTGCTGCTGCTTCTGCTGCACCTTGTCGCTTCTGACGATAAGAGAGCGGTAATAACCCTGAAGAG
>NW_013549502.1:11326-11739 GCF_000499425.1 Eimeria acervulina | reverse complement strand
TTTATTTTATTTTATTTTATTTTATTTTATTTTATTTTATTTTATTTTATTTTATTCTATTCTATTCTATTTTATTCTATTCTATTTTATTTTATTTTATGTCTGCTTTTTCGTTTCTTTGTCTCTCTTTTATTTGTCTGTCTCCTTTTAACTTTTGTTGTGTTTATTAATCTCTCTTTCTTTTTTTATTATTTTGTTTGTCTCTGTTTAATTTATTTTATTTTTTATGTCGTTGTGCTGCTGTTCTATCGCTTCCTCTTCTGGCTGCTGCTGCTGCTGTTGCTGTTGCTGCTGTTGCCGTTGTTGCTGCTGTTGCTGCTGTTACTGCTTCTACTGCTGCTGCTTCTGCTTCTTCTGCTATTTCTGCTGCAAACCTCTGTATTGAATATCTAGGATTTATGGTTTAGGGTTTA
>NW_013549502.1:7500-11226 GCF_000499425.1 Eimeria acervulina | reverse complement strand
GGTTTAGGGTTTAGGGTTTAGGGTTTAGGGTTTAGGGTTTAGGGTTTAGGGTTTGGGGTGTACATGCAGATGGCGTTTAATTATTCAAAAGTGCAGCAAATGGAGAAAAAGTTCAGAGAAGCGCAGGCAATCTGGGAAGCGCGAAGAAGGGGCTTTCTACCTAATGTACGCTGCTGCTGCTGCTGTTGATTGTGCTGCTGCTGCTGATTGTGCTGCTGCTGTTGATTGTGCTGCTGCTGTTGATTGTGCTGCTGCTGTTGATTGTGCCGCTGCCGATTTTGCTGCTGCTGCTGGTTGTGCGGCTGTTGCATTTGCTGCTGCTGTTGCATTTGCTGCTGCTGCTGCATTTGCTGCTGCTGCTGCATTTGCTGCTGCTGTTGCATTTGCTGCTGCTGCTGCATGCAGGCATTTAATCCTTACGTGGGGTCTTCCCCTGGGTGGCGGGCTGAAGATGCTGCAGCAGCAGCAGCAAACTGGAGTGCACAGACACCGCAAGGGGGCCTACCTGCTGCACCCTCTCCTAACGAGCTGCTGAAAGAATAGAACAGCAGCAACAGCAGCAGCAGCCGCAGCGAGAGCAGCAGCAGCTGCAGCGACAGAACCGCCTTAGAACCAGCAGCAGCAGCTGCTGCAGCTCAAGAACCCAGCAGCAGCAGCAGAAGCACAAACAGCAGCAGCAGCGGCTTTGTTTATCTCGCGGCAGCGCTGTTCTTTCGTCTGCTTCTGCAGCAGCAGCAGCAGCAGTGTGGCCCCCGTAGGTGCTGCTGCTGCAGCAGCTGCTGCAACTGCAGCTGCGTGTATAGCTGCTGCTGCAGTTGCAGCTGCTGCAGTTGCTGCTGGGGCATGGGCCGAACTTATTTGTCTGTTTGAGTGCTACAGAAACAACAGCAGCAGCATTTGCTGCAACAGCAGCAACACTAGCAGCAGCAACAGCAGCATTAGGTGCACCACTAGCAGCAGCAGCACTAGGAGCAGCAGCAGCACTAGATGCAGCAGCAGCAGCACTAGATGCAGCAGCAGCAGCACTAGATGCAGCAGCAGCAGCATAGGGTCCTACTGCTGTTTTATTTTACTCTCTGTGCGTATGTTGTTTTGCTGCCCTGCTACTGCTGCTGTTTCTGCTGCTGCTTTTGTTGCTGCTGCTTCTGTTGCTGCTGCTGCTTCTGCTGCTGCTGCTGCACTGAAGTCATAGCGAGCAGCAAGAGAGAAAATAATAATGCCTTTAAAACTTCCACGCCTGTAATTATAATACTGTTGCTGCTGCTGCTGCAGCAGCCGCAGCAGCAGCATTACCTGCAGCAGCTTCAGCACTAGCTGAAGCAGCAGCAGCACCACTGCAGCATCAGCATTAGCTGTGTATACACCGCAGCAGCTGCTAAACCCCAAACACTAACAGCAGCAGCAGCAGCAGCAGAAGCCGTTGTCACCTCTGCCTCCGCGCTGCAGCGGCAGCTGCAGCAACAGCAGCAACAGCAGCAGCAACAGCAGCAGCCTCTGCCGCTACCGCTGCAGCATTCGCCGCCGGAGCAGCAAGTGCAACAGCAACTGCAGCAGCAGCAGCAGCAGCAGCAGAATAGAGATATTTGAGTATTATAATGCTGCAGCAAAGAGAGGCAGGGCTCCGTGCTGCAGACAATCAGCAGCAATTGAATGCGTCAGGGTTTGTTTCTTCTCTTCATTAAATAAACCGTCAAACAAATCCTTACCTATTCAACCAAACAAACAAATAATAAAAATATAATTATAATCATAATCATAATTACAGTTTAAAAGCCCTTCTTTTTTTATGCTTTATATTCAAAATGAAAGCCGACAACGCAGATACTTCACCAGATAACCAACAGCTAGGGTTTAGGGTTTAGGGTTTAGGGTTAAGGGTTTAGGGTTTATCCGTTTAATAGGCTAGAAAGCTAATTAGGGTTTAGGGTTTATATCGAAGCAGTGAATTTAAACAGTTGATATGCAAGGAAGCAAATAGCTTAGGGTTTAGGGTTTAGGGTTTAGGGTTTAGGGTTTAAAACGCACCAGTGAATTTAAGCAGTTGATAAGCAAGGAAGCAAACAGCTTTTCTGAAAGATGACAGCTCTGTCCATGTACTTTGAACAAAAAGCAGCGAATGTTCTTCTGCTGTTTGTTTTTTTATATTAATTAAACTTAAACTAAAATTTATATCGAACACCCCGACGCATACTTCCATGTTGCGACGCGAAGAAAATCTGTACAAATAAGCAATTAATTAATTAATTAATTAATTAATTAATTAATTATTTATTTATTTATTTATTTATTTATTTATTTATTTATTTATTTATTTATTTATTTAATTAACAGATATAGGTATTTAAATAACTACATTAAAAAATAAATAAATAAATAAAAGCATATAAATACATAAACATATCTATTTAAAAAATAAATAACAAATAAATAAATAAATAAATATAAATATATATATATATATAAATATATATATAAATATATATATAATAGAAAGAGAGAAATAAATAAATAAATAAATAAATAAATAAATAAATAAAAATATTTAAATAAATAAATAAATGCATACATAATAAACAGTGTGAATAAATAAAAAGATTTAAATAAATAAATAAAAATATAATAAATAACAACCAAAATAATTTATTATATTATTCAATAAATAAATAATAAAATAAAATAAAATAAAATAAACAGATAAAGTAAATACAAAAAGAAACAAAGAGAAACGAAGTGAAAGAAAGAAACAGACAGATCAGCAGCAGCAGCAGCAGCAGCATCAGCAGCACCATCACCAGCAGCAGCAGCAGCATCAGCAGCACCATCACCAGCAGCAGCACCAGCATCAGTACCAGCATCAGCACCAGCGTCAGCATCTGCAGCAGCAGGAGCATCAGCAGCAGCATCAGCAGCAGCAGCAACAACAGCAGCAGCAGCAACAACAGCAGCAGCAGCAGGAGTGTGTAAATTGGGGTGTATAGGGACCTATCGAAGTTGAAGGAGCCAACAGAAGCCCAAAGTTTATCTACAATTAAATTTTTAGAGTGATAATGTCTTCGCTTAGTAAAATATATATTTAAGCTTCCGTCTACTTGCTGCTGCGTCTCTCCTCCCCGCAGCAGCAGCAGCAACCGCAGCAAACTCCCCACACGCCACTCCCTTGAAGGCCATGCTTCCTCTTGCTGCTGCTGCTGCTGCTGCTGCTGCTGCTGCTGCATGCTGAAGGGAGACAAGTGTCGCAGTCGAGAGAGCAGCGCCCACGGAGGATTGAAAACTGATATAGGCCCTTCTGCTGCTGCTGCTGCTCCTGCTCCTGCTCCTGTTGCTGCTTCTGCTGCTGTTGCTGATTTACCCTCCTCAGCCCCTGCAAACTCCTGCTGCTGTTGCTGCTGCTGCTGTTGCTGCTCTAAGGTTGCTGCTCTCGTCCGCAGCAGCAGCCAATCCCGGAGGGGGTGCGAACGCTCACGCGCCAGCTGAAATGCACAGCAGCAGCAGCAGCAGCAGCAGCAAAAGCAAGAGAAACAGCTAGAATAGCAACAAAACCACCCCAGCACAGGTGCAGCAGCAGCTGCTGCTTCTGCAGCATACAATGTTTAACAAGAGCCCCCTCCTCTAGAGACACTCATAATCCTAAAACCCTAAACCCTAAACCCTAAACCCTAACCCTTAACCCCTAAAGCCTAAACCCCAAACCATAAACCCTAGCCCGTCAACTCTAAACCCTAAACC
>NW_013549502.1:0-2500 GCF_000499425.1 Eimeria acervulina | reverse complement strand
GCAGCAGCAGCAGACAGGAAGCCAAGCAGCAAAACAAAAAGAGGCCCGCAGCAAACCCCAAGTGGAGTTGATAGCAATTCAAACCCCGCGAGGCTGCGCGTTCTCACTAGCTAGCTAGCTGGCTAGCTGGCTAGCTGGATGGCTAGCTAGCTGTATAGCTAGCAAGCTGGGTAGCTAGCTAGCTAGCTGGGTAGCTAGCTAGCTGGGTAGGTAGCTGACTAGCTGTCTGGGCCGCTATCTGGCTAGCTGGCTAACTGGCTAGCTAGCCAGACGCTGTGACTTCTCGCTAGCTAGCTAGCTGGCCAACTAGCTGTATAGCTAGCTAGCTAGCTAGCTAGCTGGCCAACTAGCTGTATAGCTAGCTAGCTAGCTAGCTACTTGAGCTGAAGCCTCGCCTCCTGGGCTGCGTGAAGGGTCCACGGAGGCGGCTAGCCAGCTTAGAAGCGCCCAAGCCCTAAACCCTAAACCCTAAACCCTTAACCCTTTAACCCACGACACTTCCGTAATACGTTAATGCCGCGGGCTAGGGTTTAGGGTTTAGGGTTTACTCGACGATTCGGAGGTCGGCAAAGCGCCCCTCAGGACCGTAGATCGCCTGCATAGAGCATGCAAACCCTAAACCCTAAACCCTCAGCCCTGTGCCCCAGCCCTCGAATCAAGCAGCGCTTGGTCTCCGCTCAACATCAGCCAGTACTTAGGGTTTAGGGTTTAGGGTTTAGGGTTTACCCTGGCCTTCTCGTACACCCTGTGGAGAGCCTCACAGTACCGTTGACGCAGCTGCAGAACAAACCCAATGCCACAGCCCTAAACCCTAAACCCTAAACCCTAAACCCTAAACTCTAAACCCAACACACTAGGCATAAACCCTAGACCTTAGACCCTAAACCCTAAACCCTAAACCGTGCATTGTGAAAGACACAACCTCTCACGTCCATGCCCGCCGTGGCTGGAAGTCAGCTGGCTAGCTGTACAGCTAGATAGCTAGCTAGCTAGCTGTCTAGCTATCTGTATCGCTAGCTGTCTAGCTAGCCGCCTGGCTTACTGGCTAGCCAGCTAGCTATCTGCCTAAAGAACTGCCTAGCTAGCTAGCTGTCTAGCTATCTAGCTGTCTAGTTAGCCAGCTAGCTGTGTAGTTAGCTAGCTAGCTGTTTAGCTAGCTGTCTAGCTGTCTAGCTGTCCAGCTAGCTAGCTAGCTAGCTAGCTAGCTAGCGGTGTGATGCTCTTACCTCTTCTATGTCTTTCTGAGAAGGGTTTGGAATCAGAGGAGCGGGGATTGGGTCGCCAACCACCTCAATTATTTTAACGCGCTTGGGCATCGTTAGTTGCAGTAAACCACGCCCTAAACCACAACCCTAAACCCTAAACCCTAAACCCTAAACCCTAATCCCTAAACCCTAAACCCTACTTCTAACCCTGGAAGACTCGCGAGCCGACCCTTGCGTTATGTTCAGAGGGGTGCACGCTGTCGTGTTTGATGAAGAAGCAAGAACTAGGGTTCAGGGTTTTGAAACTAGGGTTTAGGGTTTAGGGTTTAGGGTTTACGCACCGTAGATGAGCGGCAAAGAAAAGCCAAAAAAAGCCATTGTTTTGCGGGAAACAAACTTTAAAAAGCGACAAATAAAAGTATTTGCTTCAATCCAATCATACATATCGTTCTCCCCCAGAGAAAACACCTGCACGCAAACCCTAAACCCTAAACCCTAAACCCTAAACCCTAAACCCTTTTCAGCCAGATGTAGGGTGTTTTAGAGTATCAGGGTGTATGAACGGCGCCGTATTGTTGTTTGCCTGGTTTTGGGTGTAGTGTTTGCGATTTACGATTTAGGGTTTACAGATTAGGGTTTAGGGTTTAGGGTTTAGGGTTTACGGGGACGAGCGAGGACCCTGTTTGCAGCGCAATCTCAAACATCCCTTTTCTTCTCTTCAACACCAAATTGTTTTCACCTCCTTTACCTAAAAGTGCTTCTTTAGCTCCTCCAACTACCAGCAGCACTGCGCGCCCGGGGCCCCTGAACCCCGCAAACCCTAAACCCTAAACCCTAAACCCTAAACCCTAAACCCTAAACCCTAATGAACAGTCGAGGACGAGAAGGGCACCCCAGCAGCAGTTTCTGGTGGTGTTTATATAGGGTTTATATACACGTTTCAGGGTCAGAATAGGGTTCAGAGTCTATAACAAGGGTTTAGGGTTTAGGGTTTAGGGTTTAGAAGGACCTTGAAAGAAAACCCTTAATTCTCTTTTTGCTGCTGTTTATAAAACCCAAAGACTGCAGCAAATGCCCCCAAAAGGGGAGCCGCATATTGACAGCGATGGTAGTTAGACGGATGTCTATTCCTGATACAAGCGCCACAAACCCTAAACCCTAAACCCTAAACCCTAAACCCTAAAGCGCCTGCAATGCACGACACCATGTTTCCCAGCCAAGCTCATCAACCCTTCCAGCAGCAACAGCAACAGCAGCACCATCTCCAGCAGCAGCAGCAGCTCCAGCAGCAGCAG
>NW_013549503.1:8756-13419 GCF_000499425.1 Eimeria acervulina | reverse complement strand
TGTCTTCGTAGTTGGTTGTTGCAGGGGAACCACGCTTTCGCAAAACCTCAAGGGTGCCAGCGGGAAGGGTGATGCTTGTGGACCCTGCTGCAGCCACGGTAGAATTTGAAGTGGAGGCGACGGATTTATGCTGTGTTAATGATGCCTTTCCGTTGACTTGATGCAATATCCCGTGTTGGGTGCGCTGTGCGAGGCAAGGGACTGAAAGGCTTTACTGAAGGGCTTTGTGGTTATGCAACGCCTGCAGCTTGAACTGCGGCCACAATTCCCCAACGTTCCATCAGGGACATGTCCACACCCGTACACGGCCGCATTCGCTGTGATGACCAGAGCGCGTACATCCTGGCAGGTTTGTTGGGGTGTGTTTTGTGATAAACGGGAGCGGTTCCTTAACCCAAACTTTACTTGCGGCATGTAGTGTCCTCGGGCTTGTCGGGAATGCAGTCAGTGCGTTGCAGACCCTGTGTTTTGTTGCTTTAAATGACACTAGAGACAGACAAAAGCAAAATGTATTTTGGGCGGAGGACGACTTGTGGTTGTGCATTTTGCGGACACGATGGCATGCCATACCCTGTGAGCAAATGCGCTCTCAAACTCGATTGAAGGCTGGATTTGCAATTCTCTGCCTGCTGAATGCCATGCATTTTCCTGCGGGAGATTTAGAAACAAAACACATTTTTCATTACCGAAAATAGTGGAATGGCTTTAGCTTGTGGTTCTGACACGAAGCCCCGCGCCATGTAGGGTAGTTTCACTGGTAGAATGCTCAGTATTCAATGTTCTATGTGTAGTTGCATTGATTATGCCATATGCAACACTCTAGCCCCCTAAACAGAAGCGTTCGTAACCTGGTTTGATGCCTGTTTAGCCTGCCGGACTAGCGAACATTTCCTGTTCGCTCGGCTATGTTATTGACAATCTACCAGCCTGAGGAAGGCTGCAGTATTTAGTAGCCGCTGTGAGGGGATTTGCGGGCATGCCACTGCAGGTAGGCTCGTCGCCATGGGAGCGGCGCTGCGCAGTTGGTTTTTCGTCCATCACGCTCACCTGCGCGGTAGATCCTTTCTGAGGGGATCAGAAAGGTACTACTGGGAGTGGGGATGCCCTCAGCTCTCAGGTAGCTAAAGGTAGGTTTTAGCTTCCCTTGTTCTCTTTGCTCTGTTTTGGCGCGGCTTCGGCATCGGTGTGCCTGCGCAAAGACTATGGCTTTATCTGTCTCCGCAAGTCCCCCACGTTGATTCGCGACGTCCGTAGCTGTGCGGGTTGTATCTCGGTGTGGGGATCAGAGAGGGCATTTCCGTGGGCTCTGTTATTACGATGCGTCTTGTCATGTGCTGGAGCGGTTCTGTGAGTGGTCGTGAGCTTCCTGCCTTCCTCTTGCTTCTCGGCAATGCAGCCAGTGCGTTGCAGATTTTCAGTAGGCTTCGAAGGGAAACTACGGGCCTGGTGTCTGGTGGAAGGCAGGGATTTAGACGTATTGTCTACCTACTGCGATGCGAATGGAATCATTCCTGGAAGCTTTTGAAGGCCGGATCGCTCTTGTGTGTAGCTTGCGTTTGCAGCGCATGCTTCCCTCGATTGAGCTTATTGTTGTGAGATAGTCTCTTGTGGGGGCAGCATCTGCCAATGAATGGCTGCCTAGTGAACGGCTTGCCACCATTACCAGCCATGGTGTTGCTCATGCTTGTTGTGCTGCTGTACAGCCTAATTCCCACTATGCAACGGGGAAGCTTGGTCTTGAGCTCGACGAAAGCGATATGGCATTTTGTCTTCGTAGTCGGTTGTTGCAGGGGCACCACGCTTTCGCAAAACCACAAGGATTCCAGCGGGAGAGGGGGTGCTTGTGGACCCTCCTGCAGCGAGCCATTACAACGATGATAGAACTGGAAGTGACGGAGGCGGTTATTCTTGCCTTTACGCTGACTTGATGCAATATCCTGCGTTGGGTGCGCTGTCCGAAACAAGGGACTGAAGCGTAGCACAGCCTGCCTTTGGATCTTCCGGTTTGTTTCCTAGACTCAGGAAGTGCGCTGGTTTGGTTGAGGCATTGGGCCTTTCTTGTTGGGCGAGAGCGTGGGTAGGGCTGCAGGTCAACATGCTCTATCTTGGATTGCGAGAGACGTGGATAGGCCACTCTCTTTGCTAACGGAGGGCACTCGGCAGCATTACGCACTGCCAACGCAAAGAATCGCGAATTCGTTGTTGCTGATGTGACGGCCTTTGGGGGGTTTTGCCTGTGTATGCTAGTGGAATTGGTCAATGATAGCCCACTCTAAGCTTCTTTGTTCATTATGGGCTGCCGTTTGGGTCCAGGGTGAATGTGCCTGAGTTGTGGTATGGGAATAATGCCTTGCCAAGTGTGCTCCGTTGTCATCAGGCGAGCCGGTGTGGAGGAGCTAAGTAGAGTCGCTTGATGGTGTCATCAACAGCTTGGGGATTCCTTCAAGGGCTAACTTTTAGTCAGCCCTTGAAGAAATCCCCAAGCTGTGGAAGACAGCAGGTTTTGGAATAGCTATCGGGTGTGGGCAGGAAAGCTTGAGTAGCGGCGACTGCTGCTGGGGTTCTCCTACTGCATACGTAGAAGATAGGTGGTTACTTGGGACGGGCTATTCCTGCGGCGAAATGCGCCATGCACGCATGTACAGAAGGCAAGGTGTTGTTGTCAACGGCGCGATGCGTGCATGGTTTGTGTTGTCCATCGATAGATGATGAAATTGGTGTGGAACCACGACAGATGGTGTCAAGGCCGACTGTGAGCGCATAGCGGGTGCTGGCATAGATATTGGATTGCGGTTTGCGTGTGGGTGGCTTAGAATTGTGCATGCTAGGACTGCTCACGCACGGTACTTATTGGCATCCTTTCACGGGAACTTGGCAAGTAGACAATTTCAAGCTAGAATTGTGAAAAAAAAAACTGGAAGGTGAAACCCAAGAGAGGCAGCATGCCCAGGATATTGGGCATGAGGAGTGGTGGAGAGGGCGAAGGCAAAGCGGCACGTTATGAAGCGTTTGACCGTGAGATAGTTGCTGCGGCAGTAGGAGCTTGTGGATCATTAGTTCTAGGGCAGCTACGAGGGGTGCAAGGCAGGACAGGCGTACGCCTTTCCTGGTGAAGGGAGGCTGTCGTGGATGGTTGGAGGTACAGGGTTTGGGTATGTTGAGTGTAGAAGCAAGCACCTGCTTGAGAGTAGGAGAACACCGAGCATGGATGAGAATACCAGTACTGAGGAACATCGCCTTTTCATGCTTCTGACGTAGCCAAAAAAATGCGATCACGGGTTGACTACAAATAGGAAGCGGTGCGAAAGACACGGAAGTTAGCAAGAAAGAGTGCGAGGCGCGACGCGCTAGCTTCTTCATGTTTTTGGCTGGGTCGCGCTGAGGTTTTGATTGCACATTCATGGTGCCGCTCACCGATGAAGGATTTGTTCTGTGGATGAGTGTTCAGAGTAATCGCGAGAGGGTCAGCAGCATGGGCAGGGCCAAGGCAACGATAGCTCTCATTTAACTAGTCTCGTGCTGCGTTACGGACGACAACGTACTGATGGGGTCTTTAGCAGTTCGTGTGCTGGCTTTGGGATACCTTTTCTAGGTATGCAGCTCATCTACGGGAAATGAATTACCTGGCAGTGATGAGATGAGAGACTGTTAAGAGGATGGCGAAGCCCGGCTTTGGATCTTCCCGTTTGTTGCCTGGGTCCAGGGAGTGCGTTCGTATGGTGACTTCGTTCGCTGGGATAAAGCGGCTTTAGGTTTTAACGGTCTCTTAAATAAAGGCTCATCGCCGTTGCCCCGCAAGCTAGTGCCTGTAAGATGAAGGGTGTCAGGTTTATTTGACAAGCCCCTCCTTGTGCGCAGAGACAGTCAAAACAATTGCCGCGGGCATCTAATTTGCATGCCCAAAGTGTTTTCCTTGCAGCTCATGCTGAATTGGTTATGGACGCGACGTTGGTCCAACCCTGGCTTTCCGGAATCACAATATTTGCTTTGATGGGTATTGCCAGTGGGCATTTTAAAGTAGTATTCGCATTTGAATGCAGCATTCTTTCCATGCCGTGATCACTGTTGAAGTTGCCGAAGTTAGTTGTTCAAACCTGCACCAGAAGAGCACTGTTTTGCATATGCGGACCCAGGGCATGAGTTGCTGCCCTTGGTTGTTGGCACTGCATATTATATGTCCTCAATGCTAGCACCTTGCAAAGCAGCGTCCGAAGTCTGTTTTGCTCGCTTGATCCAACACAGCGGTTCCCGTATAAAAATGCTTCTGTCGTACACCATAGAATATGCTACAATCAGCTACGCAGAAACCTGGTAGCCTGATAGACTGACTGAGTAAAAAAGCAAAGGGACACTTAACTGATTCGTGTTCCTTCAGCTGCATATCTAATTAACGGCCGCTGCACAGCAGGAAATATATGGATTTCGAATCCTTGTGACTGAAGCTCGAGCGTAGTGTTGGGTGGGGCTTGCTTTACCCACAAAGCAAGCCTATGCAGTCGAGCAGAACCATTCAAAATGACGTACGAGAGCGTGGACGCTGCGGAAACGTACTTGGTGCTCCCACAGAAAGTTCGTGTAGCATGATGACAGCACGGAAAGTGACTATCTCTGCTACGTGCACAATTTACATATATGCATATATATATATATATATATATATATA
>NW_013549503.1:0-8656 GCF_000499425.1 Eimeria acervulina | reverse complement strand
ATATATATATATATATATATATATATACATGTATATATGTATATATAGGCTACTGATGCGTGACGGTTCAGATGGAACAAGCATCGACGTGCAACTGAAGTATTACTGTTCCCTATGTGTAGCATCCTACTCATCTTTCTGCATCAAAGAATAATGCATAGTGAACGCGCTATCAACTTTTACTATTGTATTGCCTGATGCCAACGTGAGGGCGCTTACATGCAGCCAGTAAGCGTTGTTTTGCTGATCAAAGGGCTATTCTCAATGGTGTTCTGTTTGCCATGTCTTTTCCGTCGTTCTGTTGCCTTATTGCATTTTTTGTTGGCTTTATGACACATATAAGCATTAAGGCGAATGCAAAGAGTGCCAACGAGTGAAAACATGGGCTTTCCATATTGACCCTTGCAGCAGTTCCGTGCCTGAGACATTCAGGGATATCCCATGCCAGCGTTGTTGCAGCGTCCTTGAAGGTACACAAACTGGTACCTGCAAACGGCCAGCTCCGCATACTGCCTCCACGCCATGTTGTTTGCATGCCTCTATCCGCATCAGCGGTTTCGGCACTTTCTTTATATAGACCATGTATCGCTTCGCATGACGAGGGTGCGTGATGCTGGTTGTATGCTGCTGCCGCTATGGAGACCACATGCGCCTGTCGGGATCACGCCCAGCAGGACCACTGGAGGGATTCGGGTACGCGTGCACAGCATCCAGTGTGTCCTTGAGAATGGGTTGATCACCCAAAATGATCGCGCCTGCAAAATTTTAATTGAAGCCGGTTCCCAACACAATGCAACGCATACACCGGCAGTATCACATAAAACAGAAAAGCATTGCGTCACTGAAAAGCTAAAAGCTAAAATCATGAGAGTTTCCTTTTCCCGAGTAAACGTGTTCGCAAGCGAGGCTTTGGGTCCAGTTTTCAACAGGAGTCCATGAACTCATTGCTCGAAATGGCAGTTGGTTTGTTGTGCACCGCCTGCATCCGTAGTGCCCGACGGGCGTGAGCCATGCAGAACCAAACAAACGCGACTACAAGGCAACGTGACGACGATTGGCGCAAATACTTTAACTACGGCATGGATTCGCGGGTTGCTAACCCTGGTTGAGCAGGGGTCATGCTACGGATGCCCGCAGCATACGCCGTTTACTTGGTTGCTTTTTGGTGCGCATCCGGCACAGCAATTCAATGCCGCAGTTAGCGTTCTACCATAAGAATATCACAGCGGAAGCGAGGGCCCTCTCCAGGTGGAAACACGGGCTAAGTGTCGAATGATTCATGGTCAACAAATGCAGAACCGTCAGGTCTGAAGCATTGATTGACTTCGGATGTCTGGAATAAAAGTCGGCACGGCAGCGGCTGGTTGCTTGGCAGGATCTTTGGCACACAGGTCACAGCAGCTGCGGCACGTCGGAGCCTTTCAAAGGCAGCTGGTATCAGGTATTGAGTGTAAATGGAGAATGTCCAGATCACTCCTTGCCAATGTGGCTTAAGCTCAACATCAGCAGGAACTGAGACTGCTTCCATTGATGAATTTCCCAGTGCATTTTGAAGCTCTTTGGCTTAGGAAGTGCGTTGCGCTGCTCCTTCATTGTTAATAGCGTCACCATATTGCGCCTTGAATGGCTTCCAGGTTAGCTACTGGGAGGCAAACGGAACCCTTACTAACTGCAGTGCATCACACCCACGTTTGGAACAACCCTGGTCAAAACGACAGGTTTAGAGTTTACCGCTCGTGTTAACAGAAAGCACGGTGTGTGGAAGGTGCTACTTTAGTCGCGCCACTGCTTCTGGCAAACGGCGAACCCAACATGTTTTTAGAAGTACTCGTGTGTTTATGCGTGTAATCTGTTAAGCGTGTATAATTACTGGCCGTTTGCAGTTTATGCGGCAGCTGAGCAGAGGTTAGAAGCGTTCGCAGGTGTGAGTGGGGAGGTCTTTTCTTGATATGATGCCGTATGCCTGCCAACGCCACATTGCTCGAGGGTCGATACATTCGGCATCCTCAGTGAAGCAATCCGATGCCGTGTCAGTTGCTTTACGTGATGTTATAGGCTCAACAGAAGTCAAGTAAACGTTCTTGTTGCAGTAAGTACGCTATTTTCTCACCGGCGTGTAAGCATTTTTCATTGCAAGTTCGAGCTTCTCTTCGTGTTGAAACAGCCACTGCGGAGAGACGAGCTCATGAATTTTTTATAACTCAGAGGTTGCCCATCATTTTTTCCTACGCGTTTTTTTCGTCGTTTCAAACCTCCAGCTTAGTAATACCGTTATACGCTTCATTTGCCTAGGTCTGAGGGTCGGTAGTACAGAAACTTCATTGATTTACGTTTTAACGCTTGGCTTTTTAGTGGATGAGGTTGGCCGTCAAGGAATAATGGGATGTACCGTTTAGGGCGCAGAAATCTAGAATATGTATATCAGTGGACACAAACTTCAAGGTCTTCAGGGAGGGTAGAGAGTCATGTCTCCTGCCTTGGTGTTGTGCCCACCACACACACACGGGCACTCTTCAGCAGTGAGCCAGACTCGTGGCGCATGGATTAACGTGCAAGCTAGGGAAAACATATGAAACGCCATGGCGTTTCATAGGTCTTTTTTGCTAGCATGCTGCTTTTTAACGGTAGGATTTCTGGCCGCCAGTCATTTGCGCAAGCCTCAGTGGAGGGGCTCAAAAAAGATTATTGCGAATAGCAGATGACCGGACTTTGCGTTAACGGCGAGCACGTGAAGCCAGGTCTTCAAAGCTGGTAAAAGCCTACGAGGGCATATGCAGAAGCTCGCAGACACAAAAATAAAAAGCGACGGAGTTGAACTTTGGTGGAGAAAATAGGTGTGCTCCATGAAATTTTAACATCCTGGGTGAAACGTCCCTTTGCCTAGGGCCTCACACCTTGCCATAAAAAGGGCCTGGGAAAGATAAAAAGGGAAAGATGGCTGTTTGTTGCAGATCTTTTTTTTTGCGTGATTGTGTGTTACAAACCTCTTCCCTGCATCTATCCCCATGCTCCTGAATGCCATCGTGGCACTCAGTAATTCCTTTTCTCCCCTAGTTCTTCTCATGCGCGTTCAACACTATTTTCCGTATTGACCCCCCACTCCAGCTAAGCGCGGAATGGATAACCTATCTATTTTGTTGCATTTGTAACACTCCAAAATGTGCAAGTTGCCTTCCTCGTCATCACTTTCGGTACGCACGGCATCTTCCACTGCACTAGGCTTCAGTATTCCCCGCTACGCCAGACAGCTTAAGCGCTGTACTGCACCCACTCACTCATAAGTCGTTTTAGTACCTTTGTTTCTATGTCATATCTTCCCCTTCCAGTGTACACTCTACTATTCGTCCGCACGGCGTAATCGTAAGTATAATTTTGCATACACTGATTTCAGCACCTGTTTCACAGTGCAGTTTGACCCAAATGCCTACCCCAGCCATCTATTTTTGCTCAGTCCGGTAGCAGAACTTTTCTGTGCCACTCCATCTTCAAAGCGGGCTAACCAACGGAGACCAACTGCATACGAAGAATTAACTGATCTCCTCGAGGCCCCTCCAGATAGAAAAGAATCTACGGGAGGTAGCAACTCATATAACGGTGGGCAATGCATCTGAATCTCCAGATAAAGGCATGCCGCCAGGTCAATGTTATGAGCAGTACGCAGCCAAAGCTCTTGCCATTCACCTCCCGTTGGCCACAGCGTGAGAGGTGCCTTAAGAAACTGCGCCAAGCTAGGACGCGTGATGATTGCCCTTTATCCTCACTTCATATGTAACAGGATGGACGAAACTGTGATGTATTGCAAAATGACTCCAACTCGCGAATCTCCACCCGCATTCCGTCACTCTGTTTCAGAACTTTATGGCCTAAGGCGTGAGAATAACACCCTACAAGAAGACCCCAACAGCGGTTTAGTTAGTTTATGCGAAGTCTACACCCTGTCGCACAAGCATAACGGTGGGTCCGGATTTCAGTGGTGCGCGTCTTCAAATTTACCCATAAGGAGAAGACCAGGTGCGTATGAGTCTGCAATGTGGTATTTCAGCCACAGGCAGGCGATACTAACAATATATAGCAATTCCATACCAAAAACGACTACCTCTCTTCGACCGGAATTTTATGGGCATGCCAATACGTAGGCTCTGAGGCTTTGCCCTGGAGACCTAGATGGAAAGCCTTGATCCCTGATTGGTGCAACCTTTAGAATGACCACCTAATCATGTAACCTTAGAAATCTAAGCTGCTGTTCGAAAATGACGAACACAAAACAGCTTATTCCTGAGCTTTATAATCGGCCTCCCTAAACCCTAATTCCAGACCCCCCAAATTGTGAATTTCACAATCGTCAAAAAGGTTACAAGCGATATCAAAATGATACTGGAGAGTAGTCTGAAGAATGAAAGACAATGCAAACGCTCCGATACTGACGAGTTGGTCGCACACTCCCCCTGAACGGGGATGGAGCAGCGAGTAAGGAGAGTGGGCGTCTGCGAATGAGTTGGGTATAAGGTGGCTTGCAATGCGTGGGTCACCAGTCATATTTTAGAGGCTAATCGGAATTTTAGGAGGGTGGCGCAACTGTTGAAGTGCATCGCCGTGCGCTCATCAGGACGAGGTTAGCAGACGGGGACCGTCGACTGTGAGAATCCTTTTCACCTCGAGCGATGTTTGACCGATCGTCCTACAGGACGGTCGGTCAAACATCAGCGACGTTTTACGGATCGTACATTTAGGACCATGGCAGGATGTGCATGGACTCCCGAATACAGTTTTATCCCTTCACGCAGAAACCCACGAGGACTCCCCTCACTTTAAACCAGGTAAGTCATTTTGTTCGAGGTCACCCATACACAGATTGAAGCAAGTGCTCATGCTACACAAGGACGCTTTCAAGCCTCTCCTGTCCACCAAAAGTTGCTGCATACTTCGGCTTGCCAACCTGTACTGAGCAAGGAAGGGGAACATTGCCACTGGGTTTTAAAATCTCTCTCGGCGTGCTTGCGAGAGTTGTGGGGGAAACACGGGGAGGGAGGAGGCCACACAATTCAAAATCTCCCATGGCTGTATTGTGCTCAGCGCTCCTACAAATGCTCAGGGCAACAGCACCGGCTGCTTCGCCTACAGGGGGACATATGGCGAGCCAGGAAACAAACCCATTCAGAAAAAGTCCCGGGGGCACAGCCTCCACGGTATCGACCGTGAGGCCCCATACTTCGGCGTTCTCGCAGGTGCTGCTAGATTCTTCAGGCGACAGTTCCAAAACGACCCAACCTTTCACAAAGCAGCACGTGCAAAAGCCACCTACCAACGCCTGTCTATGTATGTTTCTGCTCCATGCAAATATGCTGGACGGAACAGTGGGCCATGTGCGGGGCTCCCCAAAAAGGTGTACTGCCCAGTAATAGGTTCCCAGGATCAGGAAGGGAAGGAAGAGGACTTGCCAGGAAACTTCACTAGCCCTAGCATGAAAGCAACTGCAAAGCACCTTGCCGCCTGAACAATGCATCTGCCGATGTGACTGACTGCAGGGAAGCCTTCGCCAGTCCTGTCGTATTGCTCTCACGTTAAGTGGACAAGCTTACAATTTCTTGAGGTTGGGGAATCCGTGTGGTGAATTCTACAGTCCTTACTACCCGACGTAACTTCGCCTTCTCGGTTGTTCGAGCAGCAGCCAGTCAGCGTAGATTAACGGGAGCCTGCGTTGTCACTACTCTCTGTTCGCCTTTTTCAATAAATCCGTAGTTCGTGTTTTGTACTTATGTTGTCAACACGCCTGAGCGCGAGCATGTACACAAATTCAAACGAAGCACACGCCGAGCTCGGCTCCGTCGCTTGGCTGTGTAATCATGACAGGTGTGTCCCCGTCCTGTAGTCTTCAGCAACACGAGAAACTGCGGCCGGGGCCGCAGGAACCCCACCATAAACCGCTACAACAGCGCGCGCTACAGCAGCAATACCATCAATACAGGCGACAGCAAGAGGTGCAGCATCTCAAGACGCAGCAAGAGTACACGGAGGGGCTCGCTGCTTGGGGTATAGGGCAAGGGTACGCGTAGTTTGCTCTCTGACGTTAGCGCGCGTGTTTCAACATGCGTGCAAACTGGCTACTGACGGCCAAGTGTCGCAAAACTGCCTACAGTGTTTGTGTGTGCAGCAGACTGGGCTTGCTTATGCTTGCATACGGGGTTGCTTAGCAGCAGGAGTTGCACCATGCTGGGGTGTAACCGAACCCAGGAGGTCGCCTGCCCCGGGCCCTTGCGCGCCTGTGCTCACGATGTCTGGAGGCTGTGGAGAGGGGTCAGCTGCTTTTTCGGCGACACTCCATTTGGCCTTTTAATTCTAATGTAGCCCACGACGGTCCACCTGAAAGTTTGAGAATTCCCCTTGCACGGGCGAAGAGGCCGTTACGAGTACGCACGGTGCTCAAGAGTGCAAACAGTTAGTTGAATATAAATATTTAAGGTAGCCGTGTGCATCCCGCCTCCTATGCTCGTTATATTTCTGCATGAATAAGACCAGCCAGCCATAAGGCATGGGTGGACACACCCGAGCCGTCGATCATCCTTTAATAACTTCAGTGGCAGGTGGATCCACAGAAGTCACCACCGTGCATATCGGGTGTCGTTCATGAAACAGGTCATATATATTCTCACATAGTAAGAAAATATGCATGATATTCATATCTTAAGAAGAAGGCATGCACTGGGCTTGTGCATCCCAGGCCTTTGCAGCATTCTACACACCAGCAGAGGCCATTGCATCAATGTCATGCATTAGGCGAGCGGGCTGGAGCAAAGACAGAGCATCCTCCCCATATTTACATTGAAATTCAGAGGGATTTTTTCCTATGGAATAGTAAGAGCAATAGGACGTTCATTTGGCCTGCGAAATGCGTGGGTCCGCCCAACTTTCCTCTTCCACTGCGCCGCTTGCGGCGGAGGCGACTGACACCTTTCATATACCACCCGATACAGCCCCCAGCTACGAGGTCCTTTTTCGACGCCATGACGTGGATTTTCACCGGGAAGGAAGCACACATAGTTTCCTTAAGTTTCTCGTTGCGGCCGCCGTAGTTGCAATGGTGCTTGCGGCTGTATGGTGCTTCAATGCCCTCCAATCCGACGGATTTTCGAGCAGCAGTGCAGCGAATAAGCGGAGGATTGCGGAGAGAGGTTCATATCCTTGCACAGTATGTCTTGGCAAAGGAGCAGGGTACCCATGCCATGCTAAGACCTCGATCAGAAAAAGTCTAGACTCATGCGGAGAAGGCAGTGTTACGTCTGACGGTTAATGGGTAACCGATGTGCTCGAAGAAAACACAGGAATCGCACCTTGTCGCGAGGAATTGTGGTTTCAAGGGAGTTCCCACCCCTTGTCAGGGTGATTCACTGAAGGGGCCTTCCATGCCCACTTCCAACGGACAATTATTCCGCCAACGGGAAACTGAGTCGTCATTCTGGGAGATCAGTGATTTTTTCCGTGGGGAAGAGTACAGCGTCGTGCATCTGACTCTTGGGTGGAGGTAGGGCGATAATTGCTGATGATCAGCAACGCAGGCTGATGCACGTTGTAGCGTATGCGACGGTCGGTAGGCTTCGTACGGCTATTCTACGGCGCTTTTGTGGGTCATAGCTGAGCTGCAGGAGTTGCTGCGTTATCTCCAGCAACTTTGTAGAAATTGTTGCTTTGGCAGGTATGCGCGTGTTAGGGCTCTGGCTGCCCATTAGCTAGTTGTCGATCTCTGTAATTGCGGCGGCTCCCCTGCGTACGCTTATCCAAAAACTAAGGTTGGCGACCGTCATCTTGATTGTGCAGAGAGTCGCTCTTATGCAAGGTGGCAGTATAGATGCTGCCCGGAGCGTGCAAATGTGTGCTTAGAATGGCGGCCAGGCAAAGCTTGGTATCACGCGCTTGGATACGAGGAGCTATCTCGTTGTTAACTGTTGCTAGCGTGGACCTGCAGGGTATGAGCATTGACTAGCTATTGCACTTGTCCAGCGCTCGCCAAGCGTTAGTACTTCATGGTCCGTTCGAGTATATATCCCGCCACACGTTTGTGCTCAATGTTGGAGATGGGGCATATACTCCAGCGCGTTTCCAGAAGTAGTTGCGAGGTCGCCTATGCGTGCTTATGACGGGGGCCGGCGCCTAACATGCTGATGTGTATTTGGCTGGAAGCAAGCGCCTGTCCTGCACTCACCTAGCCACCAACTAGGGTATCGTGACATTGTTTTGGTTCAGAAGGAAGTGCGTTGGTAGCAGGGTGGATGCAGAGGTGCTGAGTGGCTTGTTCAACTTGGTTCAGGAGGAAGTGCGTTGGTAGCAGGGTGGATGTAGAGGTGCTGAGTGGCTTGTTCAGTTTTACATTTATCGTGGCGAGCGTGGTGAGCTTTTTGAGTACTTGGGTGCAAGCAGCAGTCTGGCTAGGAATTGGTGCAAGCGCAAGGCGGCAGAGTGCGGGATTGGGTAGTTGCTGGACTTGGGAAATGTTGGGGATGCCGTGGGAGCGCACGGTTTCTTCAGATATATCTCCAAAGGTTCGTTGTGGCATGATTTGAATTCAGGAGCAGGTGAGTAATTGCCGACAAATGTGAGGGAGCAGCTGCGCGCACATGCATATGCGTGTGTTGGATGGCAGCTGGTTGGTAGGATGTTGTAG
>NW_013549504.1:6371-11992 GCF_000499425.1 Eimeria acervulina | reverse complement strand
TCTCCTTTCCAGCCCGAGGAACTGCTGCTGTGGTCACGACCTTTGTACAGAAGAAGGAAGGCCATCCTACTTTTGGAGAAATATTATCTTCAACGTTTTGATTGTTGCACTTCATGGAAGTTCCACTCTACAGCGGATTGTAGCTTCAGCTGCCCGGTGTTCGTACATGTATCTCAATGTGCATGCCAGTTGGCCACACAAGGATTATACAAGTGCTAAACACTTTCAAGCAGCATTAGCGCACATATCAAACGGGGGCTTGGGTAAGCGTTTATGCGGGATTGCCTTGCAACAGAAGCTGCGGCACGGTGTGCTGAAACCCAAACCCACGCCCTACTGACTCAGGGACGATCTTGCGCCATTGCCACCAGGAGGCCTGGAGTCCAGGGTGGAGATCAGCTTCTATTGAAGAACTTACACTTCGAGTATTCTGACTCGTTTGTAGCCCACAGATGTCCTCCCCTAAAACCGAGGGCTGTCTCCATTGAGGCTGCAGGTTTCTGCTTTCTCCAAGAGAAAGTGTAACGAGTTCCCTGTCTATGTCACAGCCATAAGAGGTCAAGTATGAACTCCCCTAATGCACATTAAGTCACGTCTGCTAGTGGTGCGCCTGTTCCATACCGCTGGTTGCAACCAGATATGGCCGCACAGCCACTGAATTGTAGCGGCAACGAGGTTCAGGTGCGACCCGAGGACAACATGGTGCGAACTTCCCGTTAGGTTTCGCCAAATTCGTATCAACCCATCTTTTTGGAACGAAGCAGAAGAACAGCGCTCGTGAACCTTGTGAAAGTAGATAAGAAATAGCAAGAGCTGCATGCAGCAGCGTGAGCAACTGCAGCAGCTGCTGCTGCAGCTACTTGTTTGCCTTGGCGGCCTGGCGCACGTTACTGCAGCCTTCTGCTGTTTTCTAATACTTTCACCCTCCAGAAAAGGTCTTCTGGGAAGCTTTATCCCCCCGAGGTCTAGTAGACTCCACATGCTCTGCTCGAGTGATGAAGTCGATTCCTGTCGTTGTAGCTCGTGCTGCGTCAAAGGCATGCTGGTGGTTGAGCTAGTAAATCTGGCAGCTACTTTGCAACCTTCTTATTCTCTTAGTTGTTTTTATGCATGGATGCGTTTCTCACCCAGTTCAGTCCCTGACCATGCCTCTCCTCGGACTGTGAATACAACCGCGGCCGTCGGACAAGCCGTTGGCCACTCAGGCGATTGCTCAGCAAGGTACCCCTTGTCCCTGACATCACCATTGCAGTGAACTGCCTAGTTGTTGGTGCTGCGCCAAGCCTAGTCCTAGAGCAGGCACTGCATTCCCATCACTGCCGGGGGCAAAGCTGACAGGAGCAACGGTAACTCCCTAGGAGAAGCTTCGCTCTCCCTAGGGCTCAGTTGCATGTTCCGGAACCGGAAGTTCTGCTGTTTTTTGGGTCGGGCTGGGCTAGCCAAGTGTCCCAGGAATAAGCTGGTATTCAAGGCGGAATGCCTCTGCCAGGGACCCACAGGCGCTAGGTAGAGCGATATGCACTGCAGCACGTAGAGGTACTCCTGCTGAAAGATGCCGTGCAGCAGCACAGAAGACGGAGCATGGGTCGGTTGCTTCGCGAGCAGTTCACGTGGGACGGATCTAGGGGCGTGTACGGCTGCGGGCTCAAGCCATACCAGCAACAGCCGCAGATCCCAACAGCGGCAGCAGTGGGAGACTGGTGGGACAGGAGCCGCCTCTTGCAGGGTAAGCTGCAGTAGTTCGTCAGACCGAATCGTAGACAACGATTGCAACGATTCTGCGGCTGTGGAGGCTTTGGCTCTGGACGGTTCCCACATCGTCGCAGTTGTTGGTGCTCCGCGCCTTGGTAGTCCATCTGCCACTCCCATTGCCCCACTCCCCCCGTTGAAGCCGATGCAGCTTGCAGCAGCAGCTGCTGCTGCAAGCGCTGCAGCGCAGGATAAGAACTGCGGAGGCAGCGGGAGTGACGGCGACAGCGATCTTGACTTCTTCACACCTCTTTCGTCTCCGCTCAGAGAACTCCCCACACCGTCCATGCCTGTTGCAGCCGTTGCGCAGGGTAGTGCTGCCGGTCAGCACCAGCAGCAACAGCCTGGACAACAACAGAAGCAACCGAAGAAGCTGGAACAGCAGCTGTTGCAGCGGCTGGCTCCTGTGCAAATGTCTGGGAGCAATGACCATGGTTCTCCTTTGCTATTAAGAAGCATTGCCAACAACAGGCAGCAACACAGCACAAGCACAAGTAGCCTACCTCCGGCAAAGGAGTGTGGGTTGCTCCTGGATCGATTACCGCTGAGGCGGCGTTATATGTCTACCGACTGTGGCAGCTCCCTTCTGCACCGAGAACCGCACCAAGAGCAGCACCTGCATCCGTGTACACAAGCTGCAACAGCCGCTGCCGTTGGAACGCATTTCCTAACGAAAAATTGTGCAAATGGCGCTGCATCAAAAGATAGGGCGCCACAGAGCTACAGGATTTCGAGGGCCCCTCTGCAGAGCCGGCGCTGCCAGGGAAGAGCTTTGCAGTACCATCAGAAAAAGCATCAGTTCCGGTGGGTGCAGCAGGATCTGCTTGAAGAGAAGGGGCAGCTGCAGCGGCGGCAACAGCAGCACGGACTGCAACGAGAAGCACCAGATGAAGACATAAGGATGCCGCTGGTCCCTCCTCCCGCCTCCTCTTCTCCTCTTCTAGCCAGCAGCCGCGTGGCTCCCCCAACTGTAAATTCTGTTTCTTTCCACACTGAGGAGGGAGCTGCTGTAACGGCAGAAGCTGCTGATTATCCTGTTGGTACTGATTCAAGGGAGGCGGTAGGAGTAGGAGTTGGTGAGCTTTCCAACTCTTCAAACTCCGCCGTGCTAGCTGAGGGAGAAAAGCAGCAGCTGAATTCACCGTCGATCTTCTTGGCGCCAGTTCGCCTGCATCAACCGCAGCGTGAGGGGCAAGTAACGCAACAGTGGCTCGCTTTCCGGCCGCAACAGCAGCAGCAACAGACGGAGGACACCGAGAACTTACTCCAATGCAGTAAACGCCGTCGTTATTCGGTGGAACGAAATGAGTCGGCATGCGCCTTGCCCACTGTGCAGGCAGCCGCTGTCATTCCTGCAAGTGCTTGTATTCATTCCAATGGCAGGAGTAGTGAACGCGAGGTGCTGCGACAGCCAGGCCTGCACCACATGGGGCGCCTTGCCCACTGTGCAGGCAGCCGCTGTCATTCCTGCAAGTGCTTGTATTCATTCCAATGGCAGGAGTAGTGAACGCGAGGTGCTGCGACAGCCAGGCCTGCACCACATGGGAAGTGTTGCACGAGTGGAGGAGATAGACTTCAGTAGCCACAGGAAGAGGAAAAGAGGGGGAGAATGCAGCGCTAGACTGCTGCTAATGCTACAGCCGAATGCGTCATCAGCAGATGCCGCCTTACTTGACGTGTTGGGCACTGCACTTACTGCAGAGGAGACGCGCGAGTTGCGCATGCAACAGCAGAAAGCGGCAGAAGAAGCCGCAGCAGCAGCTGCTGCGGCAGAAGCAGCTGCACGGGAAAGAACAGCTGCTGCCGCTGCAGCAGAGGCAGCAGCCGCTCGAGCAAAGGCAGCACAAGAAGCCGAAGAGGTGGCAACACGTGCCAAAGCACAAGCAGATGCGTCGCAGGCTGCGATAGCTGCTGCAGCTGTTACTTCAACTAGACTACCAACAGAGGGGCCTCAAAATACGCTCCCGCAGGCCAGAATTGCAGCAGAAGCTGCAGTTCGTACTACTGCGGGCAGTACTGCACTGTTCGGAACCATGAGGCCAGCTGAGTCTGACCAGCAATTGCCGCAGCACGCGCTTGCGGACCTGCAGCAAATGCAGTCACATCAACCACAGGAGCAGGTAGGGCCACAGACGCAGCAGCCACAGCTTCAACAGGAGAAGCTACATGGGCAAAAGCTGCAGGGCACCGCAGGTAATACTTCCGGCCTTGGGGAACTGGGTGCTTTGCCAGGCCGGCCCAAGTTGCGCATTCGCAGAGCGAATGGGGCCTCTGGAGCTGCACCGTCATTGACAGCTGCCTTCCCAGCCATCTCGGCAACTCCACCACAGAGGATAGGTTTCCAGCAGCAACAGCAGCCGTCTTTTGCTCCCCAGACCCCGTCAGTGGGGCAGCAACCGCCTCTGCAGCAGCAGATGGACGTGCAGGGGTCAGTGTTTCAGCCTCCGCAGGTCCAGCAACATCAGCAGTATTCCCAGCAGCCACAGCTGCAGCAGCAAGCGCAGCAGCAACAGCCAGCAGCTGACGGACTAGGTCTTGGATTGGCAGAATTTGGCCCCACGAAGGTTCCAGACGTCACTGACGCAGGTGAGGCGTTTTGCAGTGCATTGCGTGGGACTCTAGTTGAGTTCTTCCAAGTGTAGTAACTGGCACGCGCTTCAAGCAGCTTGGGTTGTGTGGTGACAGCTATTTCACATTTCCGTGCATATTTGGCTCAGGCAGCAATCCCTTCGCCTTCGTCGCTGGGCGAGGACGAGGAAGGGGGGTCAGGAGGGGCGGGGTGCGGCGTCGTTAACGAGACAAACTGAACGAAATAAAGCTCCGTTTGCCTCTGCACAGTTTAGTGCTGTGAGCGGACGACTCCAGTATGTCCTACTCGGCTTGGGGCTCCAACAGTGAGGCGTGTGGGGGCTCGTGTTGGAACGAACGGCACGTGTGTCCTCTCCCCAGCCTCACTCGTGACGTTCAGCTGTGAGACCCTACCAAGCCTAGCGCAGCCATTCGCCCTTTCTGGCTGCGTAGAACACGAGGCCGTACCAGCCTCGTCCTGCTTTCTGTTTTAATTTGTACTGAACTACCCTTGTAAGGTCAGCCGCCGCTTGCCAGCGAAGCCAGCAGAGATACACGGACCAAAGGAATAGCAAATAGCAATCTGCTTAATGCCCATGGCAGGATGAAGTTTAGCTTCTTGTGGAAGTTAGTAGTCTGTCCCAGCAACGTCTTCCAATACAAAACGTGGCGTTCACTGGTGGGGGAAATCCTCACCAGTTCCATGGCAGCCCAGTACTTTGGATAGGAGCGCTGGAGTGCACGGTAGCCCCAGAAGTTTCAAGAGGAGTTAGAGCGTCCGTTTGCATTTATGGTACCAGCCGGCGTTAGCATCCTGGTCGGCGATATCTTCACGTAGTTAACAGGTGCAATCACGTTTTGCAGTAGCAGGCAGGCCGTTCGTTTCACGTACTGTCTCATCTGCGTGTCTATAAGCTTAAGACCCTCTTTAGCTTTGCAGGGAAAGCAGAGGTTGAAGATTGGATATGAAGAGACACACTGACTGTAGAGCCAGTCCTGCCCTAGGCCCCACTGGTGTGGGAGGACTTAGCTGGTGCCCCGTAATAGTTAAGTTCAGGAGGCCCACACTGCATTTTTGTAACGATTCGTTGTGCAGTCTTGTCCAGCAACGTCACATCTACATACATTGTCCCACACTCCCCTACACAGGATAGCAAATGCCTCTCGCGAACCGCTGTGGACGCCACCCGGCATTGGGAAACCGCCGTTGCGCATTCCTACCTGTGGCTACATACGCATCAAATGGAATGTTCTCTCTATTATAGCAGAGGACCGTATCCGGTCTACTAGAAAGCCACACGCGG
>NW_013549504.1:1729-6271 GCF_000499425.1 Eimeria acervulina | reverse complement strand
CAAGAACGAAGCGTCGAAGTAAACTTTGCCAAAGTACTGTAGTTACTGTAGAATATGTTTTATATAGCCGTCTCTTACGTTCCACACAGAAAACAACAACATATACAGTGTATGGAGTTATTTTCTCTGCAACACCCCGTCCTCCGGCCCAGCAGGAGGGGGTGGCTGCGTCCTGGTGCCCACTATGCGAGAACTGCTTTTGTCCCGTCCTTGACCTGAGAGATGATGTTGTTGCTGTTGAATTGAATCAAACAATTCTAAGTGTGCTGAATTTCGTAGAAAAGCACAAGCACACCACTGGTCAGCATTACCGAGTGCCCAGCACTTCAAGGGTCTGGCGGGAGGAGACACGTTGAACAATAATCATTTTGGAGAGTTTATTTTGCACTGAATTATGTCAGCGTGCTCTGCAATAAAGAACGGGAAACAGAAGGAGGCAGGTTTGTACTAATGTGCACAGGAGATTGGGAAGCCCCACTCCGGGGGTCACAAAACAAATCTCGTTTGGCTATGATCTGGCTGTTGCGCTTCTTTAGGCGCTTGTTAAGACGCCAGAGACTAGAATATCCCATTCTCCTGCGTCCTCTACTTTCTAAGACCTGGGAGAGCTGACCGCTGAGAGCCTTCCTGCCTCACGAACCACCGGTCTTCCACCACTTCCAAATCCCCAAGATGTCCGGGAGAAGTCAGACTGCCCATGGAGGTAGTTTCTACGAGGACGTCGAGTCGGACACTCTTCGCAGGCTATCTGACTTTTCCATGTGGGTTCTCCTGCTTGAACATTGCCAGAAACCCGTTGCACTTGTGTGTCTATTCAACCGTTGAATGATGCAGTGAGACAGTGCAACTGTAGAAAGGCTCTAGTCTGCATTGTTGCAGAAGCGACTGGATGAGGAAGTTGGGGGAAGCGGAGGTCTTCGAATCAGACTTGCAGCACTTAATCCTCAACTATCTCACTATCAACGGCCTCGCAGGACCAGCAGAAGAGTTCATAAAGGAGGCACGAATAGACCGTAAGCTGGAGCCGTGCTACAAAGCTGAGCAGTTTTTTGTTTCTCTTGGCTACCCTGGAGGGGATATTCGAAATGTTGGGGTTTGCTCCCCGGGGTTGTTCTAGCGGTTGTGCTGCAAGCTTCTGCAACAGTAACTGCAGCTTCTGCAGTTGCTGTTGCAGCAGCACGAACAACCAACACGCCTTTAGCGAACTGCTGCTCCACAAAATTAATTTTTCCGATTGGAAGTATTCCACGGGCAGCTGTTCAAGTGGATCAAGCTCCTAAAGCGCACGCATTAAACTCCCCGGCACGCATTGGGAAATACGCGACAGTGGTTCTTTCCTGCCAGTAGACCCGCTGTTATTGCTCTCAGCTTGCAGCAGCCTAAGCCACACAGCAGCAGCGTCACTTGAGAGGCAACCGTAATTTAGGTGTCAACTGGTTTGGTGCTGTTGCTGCGTTTGTTGGTGCTGCAGCTCAGATGCCGTTGCACTGCATTGACTGCAGAGCGAAAATCCGTGAGGCAATTTTAAGTGGTCAGACTGATGAGGCCATTCGCCAAATAGGCTTTATCGACCCAAATGTCCGTTATAGACGCCAATGCCTTCCCCAGGCATCTCCTTTTCACACATAGATGTGCTCGGGTGAATCAGTTACGCTCCGAAGTGCAAAAATAGCACCCATTGTGTGCGGACCTGGGTTGCTTCGCAGCTGCTGAATGCGGACGCAGAAGTGACTTTTCTTCTACACAAGCAGCAGCTATTGCGACTCATAGAGGCGGTGAGGGTTGCCTCCTTTTTCACGGTGACATGAACAAACTCGACGGTAGTGGCGCTGCAGTTCGATATAATGTACTTTGCGATGCGATCTCCTTGGGTACCAATTGCTGTCCGTGGTTCTGCAGGGAGACCCCGAAGAAGCGATCGACTTTGCTCAGCAACGCCTTGCACCTTGTGTCAAAGAGTGTGTATGTCTTAGCACGTAAGAGCAGCGGGCCGGCGCAGCAGGTTCGTCAGTGACAGGGTTTGATGGGAAACATGCACAGGGTTTCGTGGTTTGCTTTTCAAAACCCCTTGTTGATGTGTGCAGCCTCACTTGTTGCCACAATTAGAGGAAGTTATGGCTCTGCTGGCCTTCACTGACCTTAGCGTAAGCGGAGAAACGTCGTTCATAACGCGAGTGTCTGCTTGGGCTACACCGGCATCAGCAGCACGAGGCTGTTCAGCCAGAACGATAGTAGCACACGAACAGGAAGCTGATAGTTGTGAAGCGGATATGTAGCGGCAGTCGCTCCTCGAGTTGTTTCCTTGCAGTGCCCGGAGGCCCAGCGTCTCATAGGGGGGATGGAGCAGCGGGAGGAGACTGCTAGACGAATCGACGAGGCAATCCTTGATCTGTACAGGATTGAGCAAGGTAAATACCAAAAATACCTGTAGACGAGTTACGAGCTTCCCTAAGCTCTGGATTACAAGCACTGCTCGCTAGGCAGGAGGTTGGCTCGTCTTGTGTCCTAGTTGCCTAACTTAGTTGTTAGAAGAAGACAGTCATGTTAATTTAATGCTGAGATGGATATGGGTATTTTTGTGCGGACATGATGGCGCAGAATCAGCTTTAGAGCTCTTAACAAAAAATGTCCTTTTTAGTCAGGGATGCCTTCAGAACACTGTAAGGCGTTGCTTGCGTTCAGTTCTCCTCCTTTCCTCAATGCTTTGGTATTGTAGGGTTTGCCGTAAACTCATTAACAGCACGTAACAACAGTGGTTGAGCGCTTTAGTGGCTGGGTGATGCTGTGGCCGTGTGAACTGGCTGCTTCCTTCCAAGGTGGCGTGGATTTACCCAGCGCTTCACTGTGTTGCGATTGGCGGGAACATGATCGGTGCAGCAAATTCGTTTGGGTCTGTTCACAGCAACGATCTTTATGCCCAGTTGTTGTTGACATCCGGAGGGCCACTCTGGGAAGGACTCTTGGGCGTGCTCCGGGTCAAAGGAATCGGGGGGAGGAAGGGACTGACACGGGGGGCGCTCATTCTGGCGGGGAATCTGGGGTGTTTCAAGTTGATGCACTAGACCAGCAGCCGGCGCAAGAAACACAACCGGAAGGGGCAAGCCATCGACATAGTCAGGCGACAACTAGCACCCAGGTCCCCGTAAATGCTCCTCGCAGAAATCAAGGAAGAGATCAGTCTCGAGATTTCGGCAGAAGGCGGCGCGCGGGCGGCGCTCCCCAATAGAAGAGGCGTACAGGAGGGCTGGTGTCCCATAACGCAGCCAGACTAAGTGACCTTCGTCGCTCCAAACATAGCGGGCTTAGTGGGATTCAACTAGCTTCACTATAGCAGATTTTGTGTTTTGCGTCGCCCGCTTTGAGGGAAAGTAAGGCATCGGGAACGGGGAATGCGCACGGAATGACTTCTCACGCGACGTGCTGGGTTTTTGCACCCGTCGCGTATAGTTGGGTTCAGACATTCGCACTTTTCAGGCCTGCCGAATTTTTTCTGAAATATTGCATAGAAACTGCGGACCTTATGCACAATTTTGAGAGTGCCCTGGGGCAAAGCCTTCTTGGCGGCATAGAGCGGGCGCAGTAGCAGGGATGCGCGGAGGTTAGTTGTGAGATTGGGAGATGCAGTGCTAATGGACAAGGTGAGAGGGTTTCTTGTTGAATATGCCTTTACATGGTGCCACAGTAACACTGCCCCAAGTTAGAATGCAGCTTCACAACGACGGAAGGCACGCGCTACGCTAGATTGGGAGGGAGGGCAGCATGCGTGGGCTTAACAATGCTGAAGTAATAACTGACATTAGTATTCTACACCCTTATGTTTTGTATTTGTATTTGAATAGAGGAAAACCCCGGTGCGTTAGCAGAGCGGTTGTGAGAGAAATACCACTCGGTGGTTCCTGCTTCCGGCGCTGTCGTGCAATGAAGGACCGGTCCGCTGGGGCGATGTGGGTCTGCTACATGTTGTTTCAGACCCGTTTCAGATTCCATGCCTATGACTTTGAAACGTTTTAATCCTCTCAATTCAAGAAATGTAGGGAACAGTCCTTTTGGCTGTTTTGTCTTTCAATGGGTTTCAAGCGGAAAGGTCACCTCTAGTAGCACGCACGTACTGAACTGTAGCTCCTTAGAAGAGTTCCTTTTACTTACTTTTGAAATATGGGGAGCGCTGTGACTCAAGTCGGGTGGGAAGATTCATCCTATATTTGGGAAATCCGAGACTTTCTCGATCTCCGTGAAATGGCCAAGGAAGACCGTCAGTCTACTTCTTTCTTACTCCGAACCATTCTTCTCCCACTGCCACTGCCACCGCACGCAGCGCTTCAACAGCACCCACAACGACCGCAACATGGACTCCATCTTACCAGTGCAGTCACTAGAAATCGGCCAAGATGAATACATATCCCTAGAACGCACGCGAGATACAGAATTTGGTGCTTGACCCCTTTTGCAGACTGCGCTTGGCGTTGTTCGCAGCATCCTGTTCTGCTAGTCGATTGGAGAGTCCTGTTTTCAACTGCTTTTCCCTCTGGCTCTTCCCTAATG
>NW_013549504.1:0-1629 GCF_000499425.1 Eimeria acervulina | reverse complement strand
TGTTCTGCTAGTCGATTGGAGAGTCCTGTTTTCAACTGCTTTTCCCTCTGGCTCTTCCCTAATGGCCAGGAACAGCACGACTCCGTTGGTTTGATAGACCTCGCCATTATGTTTAAGGGCAAGAGAGGCTCCGTTAGAGCAAAATGGACTGCCTGCTTCCTCAATGAAGAAGGAGAAACTAGTGTGCAGCTTCTCTGTTGCTAATACCATGCACTATTTGTAGTGCTCAAAAGGACCTGCCACCAGTGAATGTGTACTATGCAAAATTACTTGCCATGCGAAATCACTAACGTGCGCATCCTGCAAACAAATCACTTGTATTTATGCCGTATTTCGTGGCAACGTGCTACCCATTTAAATGAGGAAGGCGTTTCCTGACGGCAGCATGATGAGTGCTTCGAACGCAAACGTAAAATCCTTTTGAACAGGTTTCTGCTCTCTCTGTTCCGCTTTGTGCGTTTCAGTCCCTCGCACCCGCCTGTCAGATCCTCTGAAGAGGTACTCTCCTGCAGGCGACGGTCGCCGATTTTCATATGCACCTTCTCCAGAGACTCTGGAGTCTTGGCTGTCAAATGGCGCACTCCGAATCCACTGCCAAGCGTTCGTCGCTCTTGATTGCAAGTCTACGCCTGTGCACCGACTCCGTAAGCTGAATTACTGGCACTGGCCATGCCTCATATAGTATTGAATACCTATTGTTGACTAACGTGTGAACAAGCTATTGGTTTTTTTTTCATCAGTGTGTCACCCCTATGCGAAAAGACCCCTATGCGAAAGGAATCGGCAAAAAGTGAATAGCATATTCTGTTTCTGAGTTCGACCTGTATAGAAATGCTGCGGCGAAGTAGACGAGTTCAAGCTGTGTGGTTTGTTGAGCTGCCCGTCGTACAGCTATACTACGTTTTATATGCCAGCCTTACTTCCCGTCTGGGGCATTCCACATGTGCCGCAGCAGCACCTCCCCGAACTCCTCCGCAACGGCTCAAGGCAGATGTAGTTCAGTACGCGCTTCAACCAGAGTCGCACGATGTCCGAGTCTGGTGCTGCAATTCAGTGACAAACTGTTGTCGCTTCCTCCTCGCGGCTCGCTCTACAGTGGGTTATTTCAGCTGCACTACATTTCACTGGCATTTTGTTCAAACACCTCATCAGCTTACGTTATCCCAGATGACCAAGAATTACTGTAAAGGAGGGCTCGATGACTGCACTCACTGTGCAGCTCCCTTCGAAGTTCTATCAGCAGCTGCTTCTGCCTACACCCTTAAAGGCAAGCACACTTTGCCTGTGCGTCAACTGCAGGTACTGCAGAAAATGCTGAACGGGCCTTTCCGAGAGGCAGAAGCTACGGACATACACTTAACCGATATTTGTCCGTATGCTGCGCACCAAATGCTACTTTTTATCCACACAGATACCTGCGAAGTACTCAAACAGCTTCATCGCACAGATACATTCGAGGAAAAAAGACAGCGTAGAGAGGCTCTTATGGGCCTCATCTCGGCGGCAGACAAATATGATGTACAGGTTAGGCAACTCGCAAAACTGTTCTGGCAGATCTGCAAACATCTTGGCTTTGACACCTGGCACGAGCCCGTGACGCAGCCACAGAGACGTAGGAGCTTTCTTCGA
>NW_013549505.1:6298-8798 GCF_000499425.1 Eimeria acervulina | reverse complement strand
TATACATATATATATCTTCTAGGGTTTAGGGTTTAGGGTTTAGGGTTTGGGAAGATGGGGATAAAGGGTTTGATGAAGTTTTTAGCGGATAATGCGCCCTCAGCACTGCATGTAGAGGCGAGAGCTTCTCTCTTAGGCCGAGTGGTTGCAGTAGATGCTTCTCTTGCTTTATATCAGTTCTTAACAGCAGTCAGAGACGCACAAACACTAGGAAACCTTACTGATGAAGCTGGCAACATCACCAGCCACCTCGCAGGCATGCTCGCTAGGGTCACACGGTAAGGGTTTAGGGTTTAGGGTTTAGGGTTTAGGGTTTAGGGTTTAGAATGCTTACAGTTTAGGGTTTGGAGGGCTTAGGGTTTTTTCTTTCTGCTTCTCTGCTGCTTCCTCTGCTGCTGCTTCTGCCTCCCTGCTGCTGCTTCTGCTTTTGCCTCTGCTGCTGCTGCTGCTGCTGCTGCTGCTGCTGCTGGTAATGCATTGTGTATGTGCTGTGCATGCGCTCGTTTTGCAGCATGCTGGAGCAAGGCATTAGACCGGTGTATGTGTTTGACGGCGTGCCGCCGGAAGAGAAGTCTGAAGAGTTGAAGAGGAGACAAGAAAGAAGAGAAGAAGCAGAAGCACTTGCTGCAGCAGCAAGAGAAGCTGGAGATACAGCAGAGCTACGTAAACAGCTTACGCGTACAGTGCGAGTTACGAAGCAGCAAAATGAAGATGTTAAACGTCTGCTGACGCTGTTAGGTGTACCTGTTGTCTCTGCACCCGCTGAGGCTGAAGCTCAATGTGCTGCTTTAGCAAAGGCGAATAAGGTGTGGGGTGCAGCAACAGAAGATGCAGATGCATTAACATTTGGCGCCCCTATAGTAATACGTAATCTTACATTTAGCGACAGCAGCAGCAGCAACAGCAGCAGCAGCAGCAGCAGCAGCAGCAGCAATGGGGGAAGTGCAGCAGGAGCAGCAGCAGCAGGGAAGGGTCATCCAGTGGTGTCTATACACCTGAATAAAGTACTTGAAGAGTTAAAATTAACGATGCCTCAATTTATAGACTTTTGTATCCTATGCGGCTGCGATTACTGCGGTACGATAAAAGGTATAGGACCGAAGACAGCGTATAATTTGCTGCTGCAGCACAACTCAATTGAAGGGGTGCTGCAGCACATTGATAAAGATAAACACTCTATCCCCGACCCCTTCCCGTTTGAGAGTGCTCGGAAATGCTTCACAAGCCCTCTCGTCGCAGACACTGAAAATATTAATATCAAGTGGGCGCCTGTAGACGAACAAGGTCTTAAAGACTTTCTCGTTCATGTACGAAACACTTATATAATATATAATATATAATATATTTAATATAATGTATTTAATATATTTAATATATTTAATATATATAATATAATATATATATGTTTGTTTGTTTGTTTGTTTGTTTGTTTGTTTGTTTGTTTGTTTGTTTAGTTGTTTTTTGTGTGTTTGTTTATTTATTTGTTTTGTTTGTTTTGTTTGTTTTGTTTGTTTGTTTGTTTATTCGTTTATTTGTTTGTTTATTTATTTGTTTGTTTGTTTGTTTATTTGTTTGTTTGTCTTGATAGTTTGCCTCTTACCTACGCGTAGGCATAGGCATGTGTGCACTTCCTCTGTCCGATATATATATATATATATAATGCATATATAATATATATATAATGCATATAATATATATATATATATGTATATGTATATCTATATATATATATATGTCCTAACCTATATGCAAGGGTATATATATATGTGCAAATGTATGTATATTTCCTTTATATGTTTATATATATACGTATATATATATATATATGCGTGCTCATCTCTCTGCTGCTGCTGCTGCTGTTGCTGCTGCTGTTGCTGCTGCAGGAGCGGACATTTAGTGAGGCTCGGGTGGATAGTTATATTCAGCGTTTGCGCAAAGCAAAGGGTTTATGCACGCAAACGAGGCTGGAGAGTTTCTTCGGTGCTGCTGTAAGCAAACCCTCGGACTTAATTGTAAAGCAAAAGGCAGAAGCAAACAAAGCGCAGCAAAATAAAAATAATAAAAGGCCTAATCGAACCTTTAAAACGCCGCCAGCAAAAAGAAGATAATAATTTACTTTATTTTCTTCACTCAAACACACATATATATGCACCATGCATGCATCCATCCAACAAACACAGCCCTGCATGCATGCATGCATGCATGCATGCAGGGCTGACATGCATGCAGGGCTGACATGCATGCATGCATGCATGCAGGGCCTTATTTCATGCATGCATGTATTTATGCTGCATGCATGCATGCATCCTCTTTTTGCATGCATAGCTTTCCTTGAGGCATGCATGCATTGTCTTCTTTGATGCATGCATGCATGCATGCATAGCCTTCTAGCAGTAGCTGGAGTGGAGTAGAGCAGAGGTTGTTGAGGAGCACTTGCTGAGGGTCTTCTTCGTATTCTCTCTTTAATAATAATCTAATATATACTTACGTAATATTATTA
>NW_013549505.1:0-6198 GCF_000499425.1 Eimeria acervulina | reverse complement strand
GGGTCTTCTTCGTATTCTCTCTTTAATAATAATCTAATATATACTTACGTAATATTATTACTATATATATATAAATATATATATATATATATATATGTATAAGCCGCTGAGTCCAGCGGGATGCATGCAAATGAAAACTCTTTTTAATTAATTTTTATTTTAGTTTGAATTAAGCAAATCAAATGACGCAAACTCCTCCTAAGGGTCAGGGCAGCAGCTGCAGCGACGTTTGCTGCTGCTGCTGTTGCTGCTGCTGCTGATGCTAGAACAGGCGTGGCTAGTGCTGCTGCAGCAGCAAGCTTCGCTCCTGCTGCTGTTGCTGCTGCATGCTGCATGCTTGCTGCTGCAGCAGGCTTTGCTGGTGCCCTGTCAGGGTCTGCGAGGCCCCCCCATCTGCATCAAACCCTCTTAATTTCTTTCTAAGGACTTGAGGTTTTTTCTTTATATTTCTCTATCACCCCTAAATAAATCTATATGCCTATTTATCTACATCTATATTTGTATCTATACGTATCTATATCAATATCTATATTCATATCTATGCATTATCTTTATCTATATCTATATTTATTATCTATACGTATGTGTATGCATCTCTAGTTGTATCTATATCTACATATCTATATTTATATATACATTTAGATCGATATATATATAATATATATATAATATATGTAATATATATAATATATATATATACATCTGCATCTATATTTATGACATCTACGTATCTACTGTATCTATATCTGCATACATTGTATATACGTTCAACTACGTTTAAGTATATATATAATTATAGATACATATGTACATATATATCGATTAAAGAGCAAATGCATAGACAAAAATAGACAATGAGGGATTCTAAAGAAGCTCTTACTGCTTTACAAGTGTTTCCCTTGGGGTATTTACCTGCTGTTCATATTACTACAAATAAATAAGATATATATAATTAAATATATATTTTTAATTAGTTTTTATCTTGATTCAAACAATACTGCATTTAAAGCAGACGACTGTGAGAGCGCAGAGTATTTGCTCTGCCTGGTAAAACAGGAGGGCCCGAATAGGCGTTAAAGTCTTCTTCTTATTTTCTAAACGCATGCAAATATGTTTAATTATTATTTTTGTTTTAAAAGGCATTTCTCTTGCTGTTCTCTATAAAACTTCACCAATCAGCACAAGGTCTGCGGCTGCTAGAGAGCTAAAGAAACAGCTTTAAGGGACATAAGCTCTACACTTCTTCTATCAGTTTATTTTGTATTTCTTTATATTTGTAACAAAAGCAAAAAGAAGCTGAAGTAGTGCTTGATTAGAGCAGCTACTGTCGGCGGCTGGTGTGAGGCAATGTGTATGAAGAGAAAAATAAGAAAAGCCTTCCTTTTAATCGGACGATGGGTACTGACAAGCATGTAAATGAGTGTAATTGTAGATAAATAACACAAGAAAACAGAAAAATAACGGGAAAATACTTTCCCTTACGCTCTACAACTTATATTCATGTTTTTCTGTACTTTCTACACTCCGGTCGGCGGGGGGCTGTGCCTAGCAAAGGAGAGCGATCCTTTATTATTTATGAACGGATTTTCTTGATTTTTGTTTTTGTGTGAAGAATAAGGATTTCCTTATCTTTTTATCCATGGGATTATCTGCTGGCTTTCTTGGCTACTGACAAATCAATGGGTCGGTCGTGAGCTGTCTGCGCAGCTCTCCATTCGTATGCGTTCGTGTACATCTTCTTCTTCCTCGTCATTCTATTAAATATCCTCTTCTTATTGTAAACCCGTTTGTTTTTTCTTCATTATCTTCATTCTTGACCCTGAAGGTGGCGTTTTATTGCGGCTTCGGGCGATCGTTCAACTCCTGTCGTGCTGAGATGCGACTGAGACAGCGGTAGATCAGCCAGCTGAATGTGGTTCCTTACGGTCCTTTCTGGTTGCTTGATAGGAAGCATTCAAAAATAAACCTTTTCCATAACTTTACGTCGTTCTCCACAGCAAACAGCTGCTGAGTTTCCACCAGTTGAGAAGAATTGAGCCTCCCGAGCCGTCGGCGAGCATTCAAGATCCAGCATATTGTGATTACTGTCTAAAGCGCATCCCTTTCCCTCCCTGTTTTCCTTCTGTCTCCCCAGCAGTCTACGCCCTACATGGGTGTCTTCTTTGTCTGCATGCCCGCTAGCTAGCGGTGGCCTCCCGCCCTTTATATATATATATATATATATATATATATATATACATCAGGGCTCCCTGTGCGTGTTTCTTCTTTCGTGAGCGCTGCTGCTGCTTGCAACTTTTCCTAGAAAATGGAGCAGGTAGACAAAGTGCGCAGCGCAACGCAAGCGGCTGCTGCACCGCTGGTACAGAAGGCGTCTGAGGGCGTGCGGGCGCTGCTGAAGCTGGTGAGCTCAAGTGAAAGCAACTACTTCAAGGAGGGGGAGATTCAAGCTTCTCAGATTCGTCAGCAGCTGTCAAGCCCCAACACGGAGACGAAGCTCGTGGGCCTTCGTCGCGCTATAGCAGCAGAAGCTGCTGCTGCATGCACCTATGCCCCAGGGGAGTTTGGGGCTGAAGGAGGCTCTTCTTTGTTTTTTGCTGATGTCTTGAAGAACCTCTCCACCACGGACTTCGAGCTAAAACGTCTGGTGTATCTTTACCTCGTGCAGCATGCACATGAGCAGCCGGACTTAGCATTGCTGTCTGTGAATTGTTATCAGAAAGACTTGTACAGCGGAGCCCACGTAGTTCGCGCTGCTGCTTTAAAGTCTTTATCTTCTCTTTCTTTGTTGGAGATCGTGCAGCTGCTGCTGCACAGCCTCAAACGTGCTGCAGCAGATACGTCTCCCCTTGTACGAAAGACAGCAGCGCATGCAGCAGCAAAAATATATTTCCTAGACACAGATCAGAAGGAAGAAGTCGTAGAGCTGCTGCTGCAGCTAATAGGAGACGGGGAGTTGGCGGTCTCAGGCGCTGCTTTAATATCTTTTCGTCTTATCTTCTTTCAGTCGCTGGTGGAGGAGGGCCCCAGTGCAGCAGCAGACCCCTCTGTGGGGCCCCTGGGCAGCAGCAGCAGCAGCAGCAGCAGCAATGGGGGCCACCCCAACGGTGGCGAGGCCCCTGTTGCAGGGGCCCCACACTGCAGCAGAGAAGCAGGTGTTTGCTCTCAGAAGCAGGCTTTAGCGCTGCTGCATCCCTTCTACTCCCGCATTGTTGCTAGTCTGCCTCAGCTGCAGCCAGGGCCCCAAGTAGTTGCTGTTGATCTCCTAACAAGGTACTGCCGCTGCTTCTTCAGGCAGCCTCAGCCTGTGGAGGAAGATGAAGTGCATGAGGGGGCCCCCCAGGGGCCCCCTCAAACCCACACGGATGCTTTAGAACATATCAACAACGCAAATGCAAACACCAGCAGTGCTGCAGGGGCCCCCAGACTCTCTTCTCTCGCCTTCCTGGCCAGCCGAAGTGTAGGAAAAGGAGGAGGTCCCCAAGGGGGCCCCCAAGGGGGCCCCCAGGGGGGCCCCCATGGGTTTATGAATGGATCGTTAGCCAACGGGAGTGGGTGCCCGGGGGCCCCTCAGAAGAAGCTGTACAAACCTCTTCCTGAAGACTTTGAACGATTTGAAGAGGCGTTAGAGATGCTGCTGAGCAGCGATAGTGCTGCAGTTGTTGTGTCTGCATGCGCGGCTTTTCAGTGTTTGTTTCCTCCGAGTTGTTGGGGCTGCGTAGTAATGCCTTTGTTGCGGTGTATGTACACCTGCCCCAGCGACTTTAAAGAGCCTCTGCTGCGAGTAATATATTCTTTTGTTTCTGTTAATCCTCGTTTGTTCGAGAAGCACATGAAGGAGTTTTATTTAAAGCAGTCTGATTCCTTCCCAGTGCGACAGCAGAAGTTAAGTTTGCTGCAGTGTATAGGCACAGCAAACCCTTCATGCCTTTCTGTGCTGCTGCCTGAGCTTCGGGTGTATATACACTGGGCTGGGGATGAGGGCCTGTTAACTAATACTTTTCGAGTGCTTACACTTCTGGCTTTGCAGCATAAACAAGCACAGGTCTTCTGCATGCGTTTGTTTGTTTCTTTGCTTGATTCTGCTTCTGCTGCTGTTGCTGCAGAGGCAGTGGTCGGCATACGTACTTTAATACAGCAGAAGCAAAATGAAGAAGACAGCGAAACCCTGGCGCGTTTAGTGTTGCATCTTGCTGCTCAGCTCTCTCGTTTATTTTCACCTGCTGCAAGGGCCTCTTTAATATGGGTAATCGGTAAATATCATTATGAAGTCTCTTGGGTTGCTGCAGACGCACTACGTCAACTGTCTAGGGGTTTCAGAGGAGAAGCAGAAGAGGTTAAGCTGCAGATACTCCTATTAGGCATTCGTCTTTGGGCATTCCACAGAAACAATAGGCTAACGGGGCCCCAGGGGGGGGCCCCTAATGAGGGGGCCCCTAATGAGGGGGCCCCCATAAAGGCTTCTCTTGAGGGGGCCCCCTTGGGGGCCCCTTCAAGTGCAGCAACAACAGCCAATGTTAAGGTTGCACAGCAGGGAGAGATGCAGCGGTTAATCCCTCCTCCTTCGCGGGAGCAGAGTGAAGAGCATTTCGCACGTTTAGATTTGCTGCTGCAGTATCTGCTGCAGCTAGCAATGTATGACAGCAGCTACGAAGTGAGAGATATGGGGCGTCTATACGGGGCTTTGATAGATAAAGTCAATACACCTGAAGAAGAAATACAAGAAACAGATAAAGATATCTACAGATTCGCAGAACAGTACTTGCATGCGCTCTCCTCCCCTACAACCTCCATTGCTGCTGCAGCTGCTGCTGCTTCTGCTTCTGCAGGCAGCACCAGCAGCAGCAGCAGTAGTAGCACGAGCAGCAGCAGCCCCCCACGCCAGCCTAGTGATATCGCTTGCGGGGGCGGGGATCGTTATGGGGATCGGGATCGTGCGATCCCGTCTCCCGAGGGTACCAGTAGTGTGTGGCCTTGCAGCTCTCTTTCTTTCCTTGTGGGGCCCCTTCGTCTCCCTGGCTCTATATCACTGCCTGCGTTTGCATCTGTTGACTCTGACAACTCTTTTAGGCAGTGCGTAGCAGAAGAAGAGCCTTTAAAAGATTCTTTCTTATCAAGAGGAATGAGAGTAGTAAGAGGGGGGGGCCCCCATGGGGGCCCCCAAGGGGGTACTTCAACACTCAGCCCCACAGCAGCCAGGGGCCCCCGTGCTATCTGTTCTGCTGATGTTATAAGACAAGATAATGCAGCAACTCTAATGGGGAGGATTGATGGAGGGAAGAGGCCTCTAAGTCAAGGAGATTTAGATTTGTTTTATGAAGGAGATCCTCTTGCAGATTTAGAGTGTCTGAACAGCAGCAGCAGCAGCAGCAGCAGCAGCAACGCGGTTTCCGGAGCCAATAGCACGGAGTGTACAGGCACCCGATCTAGCGGTGTGGGGCCCGCAGAAGGCAGCAGCAGCAGCAGCAACCTCAGCGAGAAAAATGCAGATAACAGCGCTTGGGGGGCCTTTGATGAGGGGACAGCAGACACATTTTCTCACGATCCACCTGTCTGTACACCTGGGGCGAACACTCCAATAGGGGAGATTGTTGTAGGAGAAGACGAAGAAAGTGATGAAGAGCAGCAGCAGCAGCAGCAACAGCAGCAACAGCACCAGCAGCAACAGCACCAGCAGCAGCAGCAGCAGGCGTGGGGTGTTATCTCGCCTCCTGTCTCCTAGACCGCCACCTAAAGCAGCAGCAACAGCACCAGCAGCAGCAGCAGCAGCAACATGGGTGCTATCTCGCCGCCTCTCTCCTAGACTACCACCTAAAGCAGAAGCAGCAGCAGCAGTAGCAGCAGCAGCAGCAGCAGCACTGGATGCTATTTCGCTGGCTGTCTCCTAGACTGTTTCATACAGGCTCAGCGGGGGCCTCTGCAGCCCCGAGGATGTTGCATTAATTTTCTTCTGGGGTTTTTCTTTTGACTGAAGGGCGGCTTCGAACAAGGCAATAAAAACATACAGTGTACATACACCTGAGCAGCAAACACTTCCTATTACAACCCACAGACATATCTCCTCAATAAACCCCTTTAAATAGCAAATATATATATATATATATATATTAATATATATATATATATATTGTATATAAGCAAATATATATATATATATATTTCTAGCCCTTGAAGGATGCGTCTGTACGACAAATGGAGTAA
>NW_013549506.1:52590-72590 GCF_000499425.1 Eimeria acervulina | reverse complement strand
CCTCTGCTCGCCTCTCCGGCGTTGTGTCGCCCTCAGGCAGCCGCAGCTCATGCCTGCAGCAACAGCAGCAGCAACAGCAGCAGCAGCAGGAGCAACAGTAACAGTAACGGTAGCAGCAAGGCAGCTGTGAAGGAGTGAGGAGGAGATGCAGCAGCAGCAGCTGTTGCAGCAGCAAATCCTGCTTCAGAAGCGCATAGTACCACCAAACAACAGCCAACAGCAGCAACAGCAACAGCAGCAGCAGCAACAGCAGCAGCAGCAACAGCAGCAGCAGCAGCAGCAGCAGCAGCAAGACTTGCTGACCACCACAAGGCAATATCGCAGCAGGGGTAGAGGGCCTCCACTTCGCTTGGATCCATCTGAGAACTGTTGAAGACAAAAGGAGACAGAAAGGAGACAGAGAAGGAGACAGAAAGATAAAAAGAAGCAAATATATATAAAGAGAGATAAAAAGAAGCAAAGAGATATAAAAAGAAGCAGAGACAAAGAGGAGGCAAAAGATTAAAAGAGACGAAGGAGACAGACAGAATAAAAAGAGACAAAGATGAAGACAAAGAGAGACAAAAGTTAAAGGAGACAGAAAGAGATAAAAGAGATTAACAGAAATAAAAGATATAAAAGGAGACAGAAGAAATTAATATGCAGAGATATTAGGAGACAAAAAATACAAACAGAAAGCAAAGAGACAGATAAAGAAAGAAGAGACAGACAGCAGACGCAGAGAGAGACAGAGAGAGACAGAGATAAAGAGACAGAAAGAGAGACAGGGACAGAGATAAAGAGACAGATAAAGAAAGAGACAAAGAGACAAAAAGAAAGGAGACAGAAGGAGACAGACAGAAAGGAGACAGAAAGGAGACAGAAAGAGACAGAGACAGAAAGAAAGAGACAAAGAAAGAGAAAAGAGAGTGAGGCGGTGCTAATCCGCTCACGTGTCTCCTTTGTCTTTTGTTGTCTCCATCTTCAACCCGAACAGAGACAGTTGCTGCTGCAGCAGCAACAAACGCAGCAACAGCAGCAGCAGCAACAGCACTAAGCACCTCAGCAGCAGCGTAACGCACGTTGTAGCAGCACAAACACAACACATTCAAGCGAATGATACGCAGAGGCATGCTGCTGCTGCTGCTACTGCTGCTGCTGCTACTGCTGCTGCTGCTATTCCTGTTGCTGTTGCTGTTGCTGATGTTGCTGTTGTTGCTGCTGCTGCTGTTAAAACCAAGTCGGAACAAACACAAGGAGCTGTTTCCCTGTGCTGCTGCTGCTGCTGGTGCTGTTGCTCTGGCTGCAACTGCTGTTGCTGTAGCTGCTGCTGCTATTATTGCTGTTGCTGCCGTTGGTGCTGTTGCTGCTGCTGCTGATGTTGCTACTGCCCTTGCTTCTGCAACGTGGTGCTGTTGCTGCTGCTGCTGCTGCCTCCGTTACTGCTGTTGCTGACGTTGCTGCTATTGCTGCCGTTGCTGCTGCTGCGTGGAAGGGCTGTGGCGTCCTCTTGAGTGGAGCGAATGGCTGCTGCTGCTGTTGCTGTAGCTGCTGCTGCTACTGCTGCTGCTGCTGCTGCGGTGTCTGTACACCTCACCTCAGGGATGGGTCGAGTGTTGCTGCTAGCAATAGTGTGGAGGGTCCGCAGCTGCCTATACACCTGAAACGCACCAAGTTGAATTATTAACCTCCGCGCTGCTGTTAATTTAACTGGATCCGCAGCAGCAGCAGCAGCAGCAGCTCTAGCAGCAGCAGCAGCAGCAGCAGCAGCAACAGCAGCAGCAGCAACAGGGCCTGCTGCGGCGCATGCGTCGGCTGCCCTTGGAGGCGGTTTGGAGATAAGGAAGGCTTCCACGCATTTTTAAAAACCTCTAAACCCTAAACCCTAATCCCTAAACCCTAAACCCTAAACCCTAATTCTGGGCCTCTCAACCCCCAAGCCTTCTGCTGCTGAGGCCCTTCTCCTTTCAGTGGTTTAACTCTGTTGCCGCTGCATATAATTAAAACTTGCAGCAAAGATCTGCAGTGTACGTACACCCCACACCCCAAACACTAAACCCTAAACCCTAAACCCTAAACCCTAACAACTGCTGCTTGGCCCCCGGGCCACCACTGCAGCTGCCGCAGCAGCAGCAGCAGCAGCAGCAACAGTTGCTGCTGCTGCTGCAATTCATGAAATTAATGGTGGTCTTGCTTGGGCTTGAGATATAGTCTTAAACAGCAACACGTAACGGCAACAGCAGCAGCAACAACAGCAGCACTGCAGCAGCAGCCGCAGCAGCACTGCAGCAGCAGCAAAACGTGCAGCAGCAGCCGCAGCAACTGCAGCAGCAGCAGCAACAAAAATGAGCAACATTGCTGATTATAGCAGCTCCGTGGGAGGTGCTATTGGTGGTCCAGCGGCTTCGCTGCAGCGCCTCAATCAGCAGCCGCAGCTGCTGCAGCAGCAGCAGCAGCAGCTAGCGCAAGCAGCAATTAGGGTTACAGAGCTTTCAAACAAAGTCGTTCGTTTCACTCTCAGCAACTGCGATGTCTCCATTGCAAATGCTCTCAGAAGAGTAATGGTACGCTAAGGGTTTAGGGTTTAGGGTTTGGAGTTTCGGGCCTTACCCGGAGTCCTCCGCTTAGGGTTTAGGGTTTAGGGTTTAGGGTTTAGGGTTCAGGGTTTAGGATCTGGAGTTTAGGGTATGGGGTTTATGGCCAGTAGGAGGAGTTGAGGGTTTTGGAATTAGGGTTTAGGAATTAGGGTTTAGGGTTTGGGGTTTAGGGTTTAGGGTTTAGGGTTTAGGGTTTAGGGTTTAGGGTTTAGGGTTTAGGGTTTAGGGTTTAGGGTTTGCAGATATCGGAGGTTCCAACATTGGCAATTGATTTGGTGACGGTGTTTGAAAATACGAGCGTCTTGCATGATGAATACATCGTACATAGGTAAACCCTAAACCCTAAACCCTAAACCCTAAACCCTCAGGCTTTGTTCTACCGGTTTGCTCCTTTTCCTTCGAGGGCTGCGGCCTATAACAAGGGTTTGGGGTTTAGGGTTTAGGATTTAGGGTTTAGGGTTTGTGCTGCATCTTAGGTTGGGTTTGCTGCCCATTGACAGCTCCAACGTGGAGAGCTTCGTCTCGAGGGATGTGAGGCATCGAGGGTTTAGGGTTTAGGGTTTAGGGTTTAGGGTTTAGGTCTTAGGTTTAGGGCCTAACATCTCAGGTCATTTGGCTGCTGCTGTTGCTGCTGCCATTGCTGCTGCTGCGCCTGTAGATGCTTCTGTTGCTGCTGCAGCTGCTGGTGCATCTCCTTAGCTGCTGCTACCGCTGCTTCTGCTGCTGCTGCTGCTGCTGCTGCAGCAACAGCAGCAACAGCAAAAAGCGAGCACCTATTGCTGCAGCGTTTTTTTGGTGTTGTTTAATCTGTTGCTGCTGCTTCTAAATCTGCTGCTGCATTATCTTATCTGCTGTTTCTGCTTTTGCTTCTGCTTATGTTGCTGCTGCTGCTGCTGCTGCTGCTGCTGCTGTTATTGTTTGCTGCAGCAATGCTTATGCTCGGACCATTGCGGGCGCTGCTCTGTTAAATATTCGTTAGATGTTTCTGCGGCAGATGCAGAGACAGTCTTAGTAACGCACTCAGACTTAACCCCTGAGCGCTCTCTAGGGTTTGCTGTCTCCTTGCATCGGTCGCCGCCTCTTCCTGTCCCTTCACCCAGCGAAATGCAAGCAGAAGGAATCACAGTAATGCAAACCACCATCTAGGGTTTAGGGTTTAGGGTTTAGGGTTTAGGGCTTACAGCTTGCGGACCGGGGGCTGAGGGGCAGGCAGGGGATGGGCTTCGCGTTTGGGGTTTAGGGTTTAGGGTTTAGGGTCTAGGGTTTATGGCCAGGAACTTCGGTGAAGGGCGAAGGGGGAGGGGCACAAGATCTTGAGGGTTTAGGGTTTAGGGTTTAGGGTTTGGTTGTGCTGCTTTCAGTCGGGCATCCCCATTGTGAAGCTGCGGAAGAACCAAACTATCAGCATGTCTTGTCTTGCTACGAAAGTTAGCTTCTTCTCTCTGCTGCTGTGCTGCTGCTGCTGTGCTGCTGCTGCTGTGCTGCTGCTGCTGTGCTGCTGCTGTACTGCTGTTCTGCTGCTGTTGTTGCTGCGGCTGCTTCCTTCGTTTCTCTTTTTGTCTCCTTCACTATCCGTCAGCTGCAGCCTCAAACGCATGAGCAGCAGCAGCATTAGCAGCAGCAGCAGCAGCATTAGCAGCAGCAGCAGCAGCATTAGCATTAGCAGCAGCAGCAGCATTAGCAGCAGCAGCAGCAGCATTAGCAGCAGCAGCATTAGCAGCAGCAGCATTAGCAGCAGCAGCAGCAGCACTAGCAGCAGCAGCAGCAGCAAGATATTGTGGGGTGTACGTACAGGGCATTGGGAAGCTGCATGCGAAGTGGAGCCCGGTTGCGACAGCAACATATAAATGCAACCCGCAGATTCGCTTAAGAGAAGATTTGCTACAAGGCGTCTCCTTGCAGGCCAAGAGAGAGATGTAAGAGACACAAAGAAGAGCATTTGTTTGCTTGTCTGTCTGTCTCCTCCTGTCTTTTTATCTGTCTCCTTTTGTCTTTTTATTTGTCTCCTTTTAGCCTTTTATCTGTCTCCTTTTGTCTTTTTATCTGTCTCCTTTTGATTTTTATCTGTCTCCTTTTGTCTTTTTATCTCTCTCCTTTTGTCTCTCTTATTTCTCTCTGTCTCCTTTTTTATGTGTCTTTTGTTTGTCTCCTTTTTGTCTCCTCTTGTCTTTCTTCTGTCTCCTTTTGTCTTTCGTGTGTCTGTGTTTGTCTCCTCTTGTCTTTCTTCTGTCTCCTTTTGTCTTTTGTCTGTCTCCTTTTGTCTTTGGTTTGTCTCCTTTTGTGCAGCTGTCTCTTTCTTTGCTGATCTCTTTGTTTTATATTAATTATTTTTTTCAGTATTTGTGTTTGCTTGTTACGTATATCACCATAATAATAATTTATTATTAATATTAATATTTATATTTATATTTATATATTGTATTAATATTAATATTTATATTTATATTTATATTTATATTTACATCGTTTTGTTTATTTTATTTGTTCTTTTCTTTCTGAAGTTGTTTATTCTCCTCTCTTTTATTTGCTGCTGTTTATATTTATTTATCTATTTATTTATTTATTTATTTATTTACTTACTTACTTCTTTGTTTGTCTCCATACAAAGAAATAAACAGAAAATAAACAATAAAATAACAAAGAGATATTTCTTTCTTTCTTACATAATAAAAAGGAGACTCTTATTTTGTCTCTTTGTTTGCTTTGCTGTCTCCGAATGAAGAAACAAACAATAAATAAACATATTATATATATACTATATATATTATATATATTATATATATTTATATTTATATATTTATATTTATATATGTCTTTGTTTATTTTTTTGTTTCTCCTCAGCGCTGAGTCTTGCCCCAGAAATGTCTTCGAGGTTGAAGACGACACACACCTAGGAGGTCTGTCTCCTTTTGTCTCCTTTTGTCTCCTTTTCTGTCTCCTTTTATCTTTTTGTCTGTCTCCTTTATTCTTTTTATCTGTCTCTTTTTATCTTTTTATCTGTCTCCTTTTGTCTCCTTTTCTGTCTCCTTTCATCTTTTTATCTGTCTCCTTTTGTCTCCTTTCCTGTCTCCTTTTATCTTTTCATCTGTCTCCTTTTGTCTCTTATCTGTCTCCTTTTGTCTCCTTTTCTGCCTCCTTTTATCCTTATATGTCTCCTTTTGTCTCTTTTCCTGTCTCCTTTTATCTTTTCATCTGTCTCCTTTATTCTTTTTATCTGTCTCTTTTTATCTTTCTATCTGTCTCCTTATGTCTCCTTTTCTCTCCTTGTATCTTCTTATCTGTCTCCTTTTGTCTCTTAGCTGTCTCCTTTTGTCTTTACGCTGTCTCGCCTGTTTCGTTTTGTGTCTTTTCTCCTTCCTTTCGTCCTCTTTTCTGTCTCCTTTTGTCTCCTTTTGTCTGTTGTTGTCGCCTTTTGTCTTTGCTTGTCGCCTCATTTATTGTTTATCTGTCTCCTTTTGTCTTTGGTTGTCTCCGCGTTTATTGTTTATCTTCATCTGTCTCCTTTTGTCTCTTTGTCGCTGTTCTGTCTCCTTTTGTCTCCTTTGTTTGTTTCATCCTTTTGCATATGTCTCTTTAATAGCTGTCTCTTTCTCTGTCTCTCTTCCTGTTTGTATTTGTCTCCTTTCTTCTGTCTCCTTTTGCTGCTGCAGGCAACGGCATCCTTAGAGTAGCCAACGCCTTCGACTGCATGTAAACCTTGCTGCTGCTGCTGCTGCTGTTTCTGCTTCTGCTGTCTGCTATTGTTGTTGTCGTTGCTGCTGCTGCTGCTACTCTTGTTGCTGGTGCTGCTGCTGCTGCTACTGTTGTTGCTGTTGCTGCTGCCGCTGCTGCTGCTATAGTTGATACTACTGCTGCTTCTGTCTTCAGAGCAATTGTGCTTTTGCTGCTCTTGCCACACCGTCTGCTGCTGCTGCTGCTGCTGCTGCTGCTGCAACTTCTGCAACTGCGTCTGCTGCTGCTGCTGCTGCTGCTGCTGCTGCTGCTGCTGCAGGTACTGCAACCAGTGTTTAAAGAAAGCAAAGGAGTTGTCTCTTCGCGAGGCGGTGGAGGTGTCTCCTGATGAGCGCACCTTTCACTTCACCGTGGAGGTAAGCCGCAGTCTTTCTGTCTCCTTGCTGTCTCCTTTTGTCTTCTCTTCGTCTCCTTTGCTGTCTCCTTGCTGTCTCCTTGCTGTCTCCTTCTGTCTTCTCTTCGTCTCCTTGCTGTCTCCTTTTGTCTTCTCTTTGTCTCCGTTTTTGTCTCCCTTTTGTCTCTTTGTCTGTCTCCGTTTGTCGTCTCTTTGTCTCCTTTGCTGTCTCCTTTTGTCTTCTCTTTGTCTCCTTTTCTTTCTCCTTGTTGTCTTGTTGCGTCTGCTGTCTCCCTCGCTGTCTCCTTTTGTCTTTGTTTCTCTCCTCGTTGTCTCTGTTTGTTTTCAGTTGTCTCCTTTATCTCTTTTTCTGTCTCCGTTCTGTTGCTTTTATCTTTGTTGTGCATTCTAGGGTTTAGGGTTTAGGGTTTAGGGTTTAGGTTTCTGTCTCTGTCTCTCTCCTCTATTGTTTATCTGTTATTGCTGCTGCTTTTTTGTCTCTGCTTTATATTATAATCTGTTTGTATGTCGCAGCTACTGCTGCTGCTGCTACGTTTTGTCTCTATTTATATCTACTGTCTCCTTCTATCTCTCTTAATTATATTTCTCTTTGTGCTGCATGTAACAGCAGCAGCAAGACAGACCGCACGGGCTCACTCCTGCTGCTGCTGCTACTGCTGCTGCTACTGCTACTGCTGCTGCTGCTGCTGCTGTCTGGGGTGTATGTACAGTCTACAGGAGTGATGCCAGCGGAGAAGATTGTGCAGATGGCTTTCGATATACTCAGAAATAAATTAACAGAGTTAGAGACACATGCTGCTGCTGCTGCTGCTAGAGCGACGGGGCAGCAGCAGCACGCCGCCCCATCGGAGATGCGCTAGCAGCAGCAGCAGCAGCTGCTGCAGCAGCTCTCCAGTTGCTGCTGCAACGGCAGCTCCAGCTGCTCCTGCAGCAGGAGATCCTGCTGCTGCTGCAGCAGTAGCAGCAGCTCAAACGCTGCAGCAGCAGCAAACACTGCAGCAGCGGCAGACTCTCCTAGAGGAGCCGATAGTATTCAAACCCTAAACCCTAAACCCTCTGTTTTAACAGACTGAAACACTAAACAAAGTAAATAAACAGAGTTAGGAAGGCTGATGGTTTTGTTGTTGTGGCGATACAACACCAGACACCATTAGCAGCAGCAGCAACAGCAGCTGTTGCTGCTGCTGCTGCTGCTGCTGCTGCTGCTTCTGCTGCTGCTTCAGCTGCTACTCCCTTTTGCTGTCGCTGAAGAATTTAAAATTTATTGCTGTTTACACTCAGGCTTCTGATCCGCACCTCCTTTCTCAATGTCGATAGTGGCCTGCAGCAGCAGCAGCAGCAGCAACAGCAGCAACAGTAGCAGCAGCAGCAGCAGCAGCAGCAGCAGTAGCAGTAGCCAAGGCTGAGCACGCGAACGGTAGTGGGTCTCACACCCCCGCCTGTGTACTACATACACCTCAAACCCTAAACCCTAAACCCTAAACCCTAAACCCTTGCTCTGTGTCTCGATACCTTCTCCGCACCTTTGTGAGGACGGGGAGGTTCTTCATCAGAAGAGTCTTCTTCCTCGTCGCTTTCCTCGCTGTCGCTGCATGCGCAAACCCTAAACCCTAAACCCTAAACCCTAAACCCTAAACCCTAAACCCTAAACCCTAAACCCTAAGCCCTGCCTTGTCATCCTCTTCGCGGCCGATGCACACGCAAACCCTAAACCGTCTCTAGTCGTTCGCTGCTGTGGCTGTCACTGTTCCCCCAAACCCTAAACCCTAAACCCTAAACCCTAAACCCTCGCGTACAACTCTTCATCGTTTGCGTCGTAGTCATCGAAGTCAGAGTCATCGTCTACCTGCCCCAAGTACCAGTCAACCGCTCGGGGGATAATCTTGTCCTGAGAAGAGAAAGCAATCGGTGGTTTAGGGTTTAGGGTTTAGGGTTTGCTCATGAGGGTTTAGCGGCTACGGAGAAGGAACGACAGCTACGGTCGCTACCTCCCGAGTTAACATGCGCAAACCCTAAACCCTAAACCCTAAACCCTACCGTTTCACACCCACATATCCCAGTACCCAGATTGCACAGGAGGGTCTGAGGATAGACGATTAGGGTTTAGGGTTTGCAGATTAAGGCCTAGGGTTGGGGGACTAAGGGTTTAGGGTTTAGGGTTTGCTGTCATACTCTGATGGTGATGCCGATGTCGTAGTCTGCCTCCACGACCATCTGCAGCTCTTCAACCTGCGCGTACACCCCAAACCCTAAACCCTAAACCCTAAACCCTAAGCGCAGGAATGAACCGTGCAGGCTAAACCCTAAACTCTAATGGGTCATGCTTGACTCGTAGAAGGTTGCTTAAGGGTTTAGGGTTTAGTGGTTTGTTGTTGCGAATGTAAATAAAGAAGAGGTGTAGGGTTTGTGCTTGGCTTTAAGGGTTTAGGGTTTAGGGTTTAGGGTTTTTGCCGCGGGTATTTTGCGCTGGTTTTTTTTAACTTTCGAGGGTTTAGGATTTGTTTGCGTTAGGGTTTACGGTTTGTGCGTCTTAGGGTTTAGGGTTTAACCAGGGCATATTAGGGTTTAGGGCTTGTACAGTGTTAAGAGTTGATAAGGGTTTAAGGTTTAGGGTTTGTGCGATGTAAAGTGTTGATTAGGTTTTAGGGTTTAGGGTTTGTGCTTAGCTTTAAGGGTTGATTAGGGTTTAGGGTGTGTGTGGTGTTGATGATTGATTAGGGTGCCGTGTTAATGTGATGTTGGTGGCTGATCGATTAGGGTTTAGGGTTTAGGGTTTAGGGTTGATAATACCTCTTTTTCATCCATTTGCTGAAGCTTATCATCGGAGGGTATCTCGTGATCAGCAAAGAGGTTAAAGAAAGAGTTTGCGTCAACAGTTTCGGTGATGGTTCTAGTTTGTTTAGTTTTTCTGTTTCTTTGTCTTCTGACAACGGTCTTTTTTGTGATATCTTTATTCTTCTCCCACATGATAGATGTCCCTTTTGTTCTTATTAACTCAGCACCTCTACCTCCTTCTCCTACTGCCAGCCAGTACTCTTTAATTAGAGTTAAAGGCGTAAAGAAAGGGTTCTCAGCGAACTCAAACTTAAGACGAAAACTCTCGCCGTGGGCAGTCTCTACTTCTATATTACCCTCTTCTTTCTTGTCCTCAAGCGGCGCAGACAACCATTCACAGGTTATATCTTTCAGATAAGATAGAGGCCCCTCATCATACTCCTCAATTATGTCTGCAAGCAATCTATTCGCTTTTAGAGCTCGCAGCCAGAATGATGGTAAACCCTGCAAACAAAACCCTAAACCCTAAACCCTAAACCCTAAACCCTAAACCCTAATTTTACACCCCAAAAAACGGATTGAAACAAATACATGCAGCACTATATCCGATTATAAACCCTAAAACACTAAACCCTCCTAAACCCTCCTAAACCCTAAACCCTAAACCCTGCTAAACCCTAAACCCTAAACCCTAAACCCTAATTCTATCATACAGGAGTGCCAGTAGTCTCCTTTTCTGCTGCTTGATCCCCTGCAGGGTTTGCTGTGGCTGCGAGAACTTCTAGCCGCTCTTTGTAAAGAGGTTTATACTTTTCTTCATACTCTAGTTTAAGCCGCAGCACATCTGCTTCAAACCGAGCAGACAATGCAGAGTGCTCCTCCTAAGACACACAAGCAGCAGCAGCAGCAGCAGCAGCAGCAGCAGCAGCAGCAGCAGCAGCAGCAGCAGCAGCAGCAGTGGTGGTGGTGGTAGCAGTGGTTAGTAGTAAGGAAGGGAAGGAGAAGGTGCAGCAATAATGAGAAAGCTGCATAAGAAGCTGTTGCTGCTGCTGCTAATGTTGCTGCTGCTGCTACGGCTTCTGCTGCTGCTGCTTCTGCTGCTGCTGGGGTGTACCTGCAGCTGCTTCAGCTTAAGAACTGCTGCTCTCTCCGAAGCAGATAAAGAATCTTCTACCCCCGCCAACACAGAGTCTCCTCCTTCTGAACAGCAGCAACAAACATAACATTAAAACCCTTTTGCTGCTGCTGCTGCTGCTGCTGCTGCTGCCGGTGCTGCTGCTGCAGCTTCTACTGGTGCTGATGCTGATGCTGCGGCAACTGCTGCAGCAAATGTTGCAGCAATAAGCTATAAGCAGCAGCAAAGGAGCCGAAGCAGCAGACATAACATTAGATAAAGTGGAGCCCGTGTCCCACAAACCCTAAACCCTAAACCCTAAACCCTAAACCCTAAACCCTAAACCCCTGCGACTCACCAACAGTGACTCTCTGGAGTGCCCCAGCAAGGGCCTCCATTTCCTGCAGACGAACAGAAGAACGCCTTCGATGGCCAGTAAACCCTAAACCCTAAACCCTAAACCCTAAACCCTAGGGCTACACACACACGCTGTGGATGGTGTTAGTAGGCTGAGGGTTTGGAGGAGGTTCGCCTTACCTTTTTTTCTTGAGCCATTTGTAGAATATGCGACGAGGGTTTAGAAGTTAGGGTTTAGGGTTTAGGGTTTAGGGTTTAGGGTTTAGGGTTTAGGGTTGAGATAGGAAAAGCAGAGAGAAGCAGAAGCAGCAGCAGCAAAGACAAACCGCAGCACAGCCTTCACTGCAATAAGAATAATAACATAAAGCCTCCGTTTAATCTTTAGGGTTTAGGGTTTAGGGTTTAGGGTTTGTAGAAGCTCAGCCCTCTTTAGGCGCCGCCCCACTCATCCGCTGCCTGCCGGGCCGCAGCCCCATGACTCAAACCCTAAACCCTAAACCCTAAACCCTAAACCCTAGCAGTTAACTGGTAAACCCTTAAAGCAAATGCTAATGAGGGTTTCTATACCAAATAAAACAACAAGAAAAATAAACAACATATAGCGAGACCCAGCACTACAAATCATCCTGCTGCTGGGGGGCCCCCGAAGCAGCAGCAGCAGCAGCAGCAGCAGCAGCGGAAGCAGCAGCAGCAGCGGCGGCTTTAGCACACAAGCAGTTACAATTCAATCTCTAAACCCAAAACCCTAAACCCTAAACCCTAAACCCTTAAATCCAAGCCAACGGGGGCCCCTACTCACCAATCAATAGACAGCTTCAATAACAACAGGGCCCCTATGTCTGATGCAACAGATGGAGGGCCCCCAGAGGGGCCCCCTGCTGAGGCCCCCCAGACCCTCACTACAAACCATGCAGCCTCAGGGGGCCCCCGGGGGGCCCCCCAGGCCTTAGGGGGTCCCCGGGTGGCCCCCCAAGACACCCATCAAGGGGGGGGCCCCCCGGGGGGCCCCCAGGGAGGGCCCCCAGGGGGCCCCCAGGAGACACCCCAGGGCTGGGGCCATCAGGGGGACCCTCAGGAGACACCCCAGGGTGGGGGCCCCCAACGAGGCTTTCAGGTGGGCCCCCTGGGGGGCCCCCAGGTTGAGGAGGCAAGTAAAGATAATCAATTATATTTAAAGGCGGTGAAGGAGTTGTCAGAGGCACCGAAGATGAAGCTGGGGTTAGAAGACGTAGAAAAAGTTGCGGCAGCTCTGGGAAACCCTCAGCAGAAATTTAATGTTATTCATGTTGCTGGTAAGATAGGGTTTAGGGTTTAGAGGGTTTAGAGGGTTTAGAGGGTTTAGAGGGTTAAAAGGGTTGCGAAGAGGGTTTAGGGTTTGCGGTGGGGAAGCCATGAAGGGCGGAGTAGGAAGACACAGTAGACGAAGATGTTTTTAATCCGTGCTGCAGCTGCAAGAGGGATTAGGGTTTAGGGTTTAGGGTTTAGGGTTTGTGGTTAAACATCTTCAGGAACGAACGGAAAGGGGAGTGTATGCACGAAGGTGGCCGCCTGTTTGATGGCGAAAGGTATGCAGACTTCAAGGGTTTAGGGTTTAGGGTTTTGTCTAAGGTTATGTGTCTGTGAGCGTCTAGGGTTTAGGGTTTAGGGTTTAGTGTTAACTGTAAAGTGCCATTGTAGTGGTTATACAGGCGGCTACCGTCGACGGTGTAGAGGATATAGGGATTAGGGTTTACGGTTTAAGGTTTAGGGTTTAGGGTTTGCATTGTACGTGGAGGGTTTAGGGTTTATGGTTTGCGTTGCGCGCATCGGTTTGCGTGGGTTTAGGGTTTAGGGTTTAGGGTGTATTGTTTAGGGTTTGCTTTCCACGCGGCGGGTTGCAGGTTTAGTGTTTAGGGTTTAGTGTTTAGGGTTTAGGGTTTAGGGTTTAGGGTTTAGGGTTTGCGTGTCAGGTTCTCGCGTGGGTGTATTTACATCACCTCATTTGTGTTGTTTGCGGGAGCGCTTTGCGGTGAACGGCGAATTAATTAGCGAAAATAAATTTGTGCACGCGATGAGCAAAGTTAAACGAGCAGCTCAAGAGGTTGGGGTCTCCCTTACCTTCTTTGAGGTATGCAGCTAGCTAGCTAGCTGGCTAGCTAGCTGACTAGCTAGCTAGCTAGCTGGTTAGCTATCTGAGCTAGCCAGACAGCTAGATAGATAAATATGCAAATGGGGAGCTAGCTAGCTAACTAGCTATATATATATATATATATATATATATAGATCGATAGATGCTCAGCTAGCTAGCTAGCTAGCTAGCCAGCTAGCCAGCCGCTCGCTGACTGCCGCAGCAACTCAACGTATATGCACGTATGTATATACATACATATAAATATATATATATATATTTATTTATTTATTAGTGTATGTGTGTGGGGATGCATGTAAGATTTGCAGCTTAATAGCGTATATCTTCTTCGCTGAGAGCAGCGTTGACTGGGCTTTGCTCGAAGTCGGTCTCGGCGGTCGGCTCGACGCCACCAACATCGTCGCAAACCCCAAGTGCTGCGTCATCACCTCCATCGGTAGCCTCCTACTGCTGCTGCTGCTGCTGCTGCTGATGATGATGATGTGAATGCTGTTGCTGCTGCTGATGCTGATGATGTGAATGCTGCTGCTGCTGCTGCTGTTGATGTGAATGCTGCTGCTGCTGCTGATGATGATGATGTGAATGCTGTTGCTGCTGCTGCTGCTGCTGATGATGATGATGTGAATGCTGCTGCTGCTGCTGATGATGATGATGATGATGATGGTGCTGCTGCTGATGATGATGATGTGAATGCTGCTGCTGCTACTGCTGTTGCTGCTGCTACTGCTGTTGCTACTGCTACTGCTGCTGCTGCTGCTGTGAATGCTGCCGATGTGAATGCTGATGCTGTGGGTGCTGACGTGGATGCTGCTGCTGATGTGAATGCTGCTGCTGCTGCTGCTGATGTGGCTGCTGCTGCTGCTGGTGGAGATCCTGCTGATTTCACTGTCACTTTGGTGTCTCCCTTTATTTGTTTCTGTCTCCTTTTAACTCTCTCCTCATGACTGTCTCCTTCTACCTATCTAAGTCTAATTTGAGTGTCTCCTTTTAACTGTCTCCTTTCAACTGCCCAATCCAGCTGTCTCCTTTTACCTGTCTCTTCCTGTCTAACTGTCTCTTCCTGTCTAACTGTCTCTTCCTGTCTACCTGTCTCTTCCTGTCTACCTGTCTCTTCCTGTCTAACTGTCTCTTTCTGTCAAACTGTCTCCTTTGATTGCATTTGTTTGAAGGCTGGGACCACATGAACATTTTGGGTAATTCTTTGGAGGCGATTGCGACGGAGAAGGCCAAAATAATTAAGAAGAATGCCGGAGTAGTGCTTGGTGCGATTAAATAAAAAGAGACATTTAAATACATTTAATATTAAACAAATAAACAATAAATTATATATTAAACAAATAAACAAATAAATAAATAAATAAATAAATAAACGGTAAATAAGGGGATAAGCAGGAACATTGTAAATGTAATCATCATCATCAGCAGCATCAGCAGCAGCAGCAGCAGCAGCATGATCTTTATCAGCAGCAGCAGCATCAGTAGCATCAGTAGCAGCATCAGCAGCAGCAGCAGCAGCAGTAGCAGCAGCAGTAGCAGGTGTATGTTGTCTCTGTTCAGGGCCTACTGCTGCATGCTGGCCGATATTTTTGGAGACAGCTGCTGCGCTGCAGTGCGATGTTTGGGAGGTGAAAGGAGACCCTCGAGGAGACACCTTTGATGCTGAAAATAGCAGAATAGCAGAGTAAGCAATTATATTAACAAGGGCTCTAATTAACTGTCTCCAACTGTCTCTCTTTGTTGCTTTCTGCGGTTAATCGCATCAGCTGTCTCCCCGTGTGTCTGTCTGTCTCCTTTGCCCCTGCTGCTTCTGCTGCTGCTGCTGCTGTTCGTGCTGCTGCTGCTGCTGTTGTTGTTGTTGTTGTTGTTGTTGTTGGCTTAGAGTTTCGTTGAGTGTCTCCTCTGGTGTCAGTGTGTCTCCCTTTGTTTTTTTGTCTCCTCCTGTCTCCTCTGCTGTCTTGTCTCCTTTTTGTTTCTTTCCGTCTCCATTTTTGTTTCTTTCTGTCTCCTTTTGTTTTGACTTTGTCTCATCCTTATATCTTTTCTGTCTCCTTTGGCTTCTTCTCGGTCCTTTAATCTCCTTCGTATCTCCTTGCTGTCTCCTTTTGTCTTCAAGTGCCTCCTTTTGTCTCCTTGTGTCTCCTTTCGCTTTGCTTTATCTCTTCCTTGTCTCCTTTTTGTCTCCTATCTGTTATTTGTTTGTCTTTAAGAGGAGACGGTTTATAGCCCTTTTATGCGCATATGCTGCTGTCTCTGTTTCTTCTCCTGGGGGGTAGATATGTCTCCTTATATCTGTCTCCTTTTATATATTTTAATTTCTTTGTGTCTCCTTTTGTCTCCGTTTGCTGCTGTCTACGCAGCACTGTTGTGCAGCAGGTACTGCGCTTAGATCTACCTTCTTCTCGCCTTGCTGCTGCTCTCAGCAGCTGTCCCCCCATGAGGGGACAGCTCCTTTCGGAGCAGCAGCTGCGTGTTGCTGCTCGTCTCTGCAGCAGCAGCAGCAGCAGCAGCACGCAGCTTGAAACAGAAGATTCGGATCTCCCTGTCCCTCAGGCTGTTATATTGGATGTGGGGCATAATGAGAGCGCCTTAGAGCGTCTCTTCCAGGTATATTTTCTTATTGCTGTTGCTGCTGCTGCTGCTGCTGCTGCTGCTGCTGCTGTTGCTGCTGCTGCTGCTGCTCCTGCTGCTCGTGGTGCTTTGGAGCAGTAACGGTTTCTTTTTACTGTCTCTTTTGCTGTCTGTTTGTCTCTCTTTCCCTATCTCCTTTTTGTTTCTCTTTTTTTGTCTCTTCTTGTCTCCCTTTTGTCTCTTCTTGTCTCCATCTTTGTCTCCTTTTGTCTCCTTTTTTATCTCGTTTTTGTCTCCTTTTTTTGACTCGTCCTTTTATCTCTTTGTCTCTTTTTTATCGCCTTTATTGTTGCCTCTTCAATACCTTTTAGCCTCCTTTATTGTCTCTGTTTGTCTCCTATCTGCTTTGTCTCTCTTTGTCTCCTTTATTGTCTCCTTCATTGTCTCCTTCATTGTCTCCTTCGTTGTCCCCTTCACTGTCTCCCTTTCTCCTTTTCTATCGTTTTTATTGTCTCTTTGATTGTCTCTTTTATTGTCTCCTTGATTGTCTCCTTTATTGTCTCCTTTACTGTCTCCTTTTCTACATCTTTTACTGTCTCCTTTTCTATCTCTTTTACTGTCTCCTTTTCTATCTTTTCAATTGTCTCCTTGATTGTCCCCTTTATTGTCTCTTTTATTGTCTCCTTGACTGTCTCCTTTTCTATCTCTTTTACTGTCTCCTTTGCTATCTCTTTTACTGTCTCCTTTGCTGTCTCTTTTACTGTCTCCTTTAGATGGTAGGCTATCGATTCTTCGGAGCCTCGGTGCGCATTTTTTGCTGTCTCTCTAACGATCGCTCCCCAGACATTCTGCGACCTGCACTGGCTCAGTTTTTCTTTCCTTTAAACAATAGACTTAAAGTAAACCCTAAACCCTAAACCCTAAACCCTGAACGTTAGGCCTGCTCACGAGCTTTCTTTATATGCCCGCTGTCTCCGGAGGTTTATTTTTTCTCGCTTTTGCTGTCTCTCTTTTTTGTTTTGTTCTGCTGTCTGTCTCCTTTTGTCTTCTCTTTGTCTCCTCTTTGTCTCCTCATTGTCTCTTCCCTCATATATATATATATATATATATATATTTATACTTATATACATATACGTATATATGTATACAGCAATATAGATCTGTTATGTTTTTATATTATCTCTTCTGTCTCCTCGTGTCTCCCTTTGTCTCTTCTCTGTCTCCTCATTCTTCATACCCTTTCTCGCTTATATCTTTCGTCTCTTTTTGTTTCTTTTTGTCTCCTTTTGTCTCTTTTGCTTTGTTTATTATATTCCCAGTTTGTCTGGTTTAGGGTTTAGGGTTTAGGGTTTAGGGTTTTGTCTCTCTTGCTTGCATTTTGTCTTAGGGTCTTTACGTCGCTACAGCCGACCATCCTCGGGTTCAGGAGACAGCCGCAATTTTCGAGCAAATTGTCTCCTCTTCTAACTTTGATGCGGAGTACTACTTTATCCGTCTCCTTTTATCTGTCTCCTTTTATCTGTCTCCTTTTATCTGTCTCCTTTTATCTGTCTCCTTTTATCTGTCTTCTGTCTCTGTTTCTGTCTCCTCTCTCTCTCTCTCTCTATATATATATATATATATATGTATATATATATATATTGTTTCTTTATCTGTTTCTTGTCTCTTTATATATCTCTCCCTTCTCTTTATATATCTTCTGTCTATATATATACATATATATATATACTTATTTATATATATATACGTATACATCTGCTTTCTCTATATATATGTTCTGTCTCTTTATATGGTTTATCTCCCTGCTGTCTCCTTGAGCTGTCTCCTCATATTTATTTTCTTCTCTACCATTGCTTTGATTTTCTCGCGTTCTCTCATCTGTCTCCTTTTGCTGCCTTTCTTTAGAGGGTCCTTTATAGGCACTTCAGCTGCTGCTTCTGTTGCTGCTGCTGTTGCGGCTGCTGCTGCTGCTGCCATTGCTGCTGCTGCTTCTGCTGCTGCTGCTTTTGCTACTACTACTACTGCTGCTGCTGCTGCTGAATGCTTGAGTGTCTCCTTTTGTGTGTCTGTCTCCTTTTAGTCTCCGCCGTTTGATAGAGGAGGGTATTATGCAGTTGTCTCTCTGGCTTAAAGACGAGCAGCATGAGGAGACACAGCAGCAGCAGCAGCAGCAGGAAGCCGACATCATGCAGCATGCGCAACAGATCCGCCCAGGCAAGTCCCCGCTGCTGCTGCTGCTGCTGCTGCTGTTTCTGCTGCTGCTGTTTCTGCCGATGCTGCTCCTGTTGGAGATCGTGTTGCTGCTGCTGGTTTGCTTTAGCTGCGAATGTTGCAGTGTTGTTGTTGCTGCTGCTGCTGCTGTTGCTGTTGCTGCAGGTACACTGCCTCAGCTGCTGCGCAAAGCATTTGCTGCTGCTGCTGCTGATGCTTCTGTGTTGGTGGTTTGTGGGAGCTTCTTCATGATGCGGGAAGTCATGCAGACCTTCGGACTGGCTGACGGTAAGGGTTTAGGGTTTAGGGTTTAGGGTTTAGGGTTCTAGGGTTTAGGGTTTTAGGGTTTAGGGTGTAGGGCTGAGGGTTTAGGAAGTTCAGACGTACTGCTCCTCGGGAGTCGACATGCTGGCTAAAAATCTTTGACTCATGCTTAAGGGTTTAGGGTTTAGGGTTTAGGGTTTAGGGTTTAGGGTTTGCGATTGTTGCAGGCCCTATTGACCCCGTCGATATGAACGAGAGAATGCCCACACCGCCATAGGGCGTTACAAACTGCAGCAGCAGCAGCAGCTGCAGCAGCAACAGCAGCAGCAATGTTAGCAGCAACAGGAACAGCAGTAACAACAGCAGCAGATGCAACACGAGCAGCAACAACAACAGCAGCAGCAGCAGCAGCAGCCTCAGAATTTTTATATATTTATTTTAATTATGTATATATTTAATTAACAGCAGCAGACAGTCCTAACCGGGTTGTCTGTGTGAGGCTGCGCACCCTAAACCCTAAACCCTAAACCCTAAACCCCAAAGTATCCTTATACCATTTTCGGTCTCTTGTTTGCCTTGAATTTGTTTTTTTAATATTTATTCTTCAGGTGTACGCGCAGCTCCAACTGCTGCATTCGTTGTTTGTTTACAAAGGGTTTATGCATACAAGTAGCGAGGCAGTAGATTTTAGGGTTTAGACCTGACGGTTTAGGGTTTAGGGTTTAGGGTTTAGTTGCTCGGGGGTAGGTCCTCCAGTTATAGTGAGCAGTGTTTAGGGTTTAGGGTTTAGGGTGTTGGTCTATAGGCTTCAGAAGTGTTCAGCAACTGCAGCCAGCTGTAGGGTTTGCTGCTGGCACTGCTGCCGTTGCTGCTGCTGTTGCTGCTGCAGCTGCTGCTGCTGCTGCTGCTGTTTCTGCTGCTGCAGCTATTGCGTTGGTGTGTATAGTGAGGGATATTTTAGTTAATAAAAAGAAGTAAAGGTGTTTTATTATTATGTAGATTCATTTAATTTAATTTAATTGTTTATTTAAAACAAAAAAATATAAATTTATCTTTATTTATCTTAGGACTGCATTGGGGTGTATATGCAGCTCTGGTGTCTTCAGGTGTATGCGTACTGAAGCTCAAGTGTATGTAAAGACTTCAATAATAATAATAATAGTAATAATAACTAATAATAATAGTAGTAATAATAATTAATATTAATAAATTGTAATAATAATAAATAATAATAGTAATTAATAATAATAAATAATAGTAATAATAAATAATAATAATTTATAATAATTAATAATAATAATAATAATAACTAATAATAATAATAATAACTAATAATAATAATAACAACTAATAATAATAATTAATAAATAATAATAATAATAATAATGCTGGTAATTAAATATACTTTTTCATAACAGAACAAAACAACAAGAGACGGGAGACACTGGAACATAACTGCATGCTGCTGCTGCTGCTGCTGCAGAGTTGCTGCTGCTGTTACTGCAGCCGTTGCTGTTGCTACAGGATGCAAAGACCTAACAGCAGCACCAGCAGCAGCAGCAGTTGCTGTTGCTGCTGCTGCTGCCTGTAAGGAGAATACTTAAATTTGCATTTGCAGGCTGTGACAGAAACAGGGTTGTTGTTGTTGCTGCTGCTGCTGCTGCAGTTGCTGCAGCAGCAGCAACAGCTGTTCAAAGAGAAAGCAGCAGCAGCAGCAGCGTGTTGAGTAGCTGACTAGGTCAACAAAACTGTTGCTGCTCCTGCTGCTCCTTCACCTGTTGTTGCTGCTCTTGGAGCGGCCTTACTTGCTCCCGCAGAAGCATCTGCATCTGCTGCTGCATGCGTTGCTGCAGCAGTTGCTGCTGGTGGTGTTGCTGCTGTGGCAGTTGCTACAGCAGCAGCAGCAGCAGCAGCAGCTTA
>NW_013549506.1:0-52490 GCF_000499425.1 Eimeria acervulina | reverse complement strand
CAGCAGCAGCAGCAGCAGCAGCAGCAGCAGCAGCAGCAGCAGCGTGTGTGTTGCAGCTGCTGCTGCAGTTTATTACAGCACATGGAGAGTTAGGGGAATTTGCACGGAGACAATTTCAACTAGGCGTCCCCTCGCAGGAGACAGTTTTGCTGCTGCTGCTGCTGCTGCTGCTGCTGCTGCAGTAGCCCCTGTAGCTGCAGTAGTCTCTTCTGGTTTTTGTCTTGCGTACACCAGCAGCAGCTTAGCTGTATATACACCTGGGGGCAATCTGCTAGCATCAAATTCTATTTTAAGTGTCTCCTCAGTGTCTCCTTTTAAATAGAGATGATGATGAGAGGGAAAGGCAAATAAAAGCCTCCCCAGCAGCAGCGCATGCAGAGCGTTAAGGCGTCTCCCAGTCATAGACAGCCCCAAGTGTCTCCTGTCTCCTTCACCCCCTCTCACCAGTACATCCACAACTTGCTGCGGTATTGCTAAAGGAGACAGCGACAAAACTTCTGCTGCTACACCGCTCACCATAGGTGCAGCCATGCTAGTCCCGCTAGTCACACGATACACCCCAGGGGCCCTCCCTTGGGGGCCCCCAGGGGCCCCCCCTCCTTGAGGGCCCCCAGGGGCCCCCCCGTCAATCGCGGGCCCCTGAGTGTCTCCTGAAGCGATCTCCGTGGGGCCCTCAGGGAAGGGGCCCCTTGAGGGGCCCCCTGAGGGCCCCTGTTGGGGGCCCCCTTGGGGGCCCCCTTGGGGGCCCCCCTGGGGGCCCCCATTGGTGGTTTGTTGTTGTGGGTTGATGGAGACATCTGGGGTGCGCCAGGTAGAAGCGATGAGCTCTCCTGGGGCTGTAAGATGTACTGTTTGCTTGCCTATGTTAGCCCAAGAGGGGACAGTCCCCTTTCGGGTGTATGCGGAGACAGTTAGAGACCAATCTCTTACAAATGATGCAGGGTAATAAGGAGACAGCGAAATATCTTGACCTTCATTTCCTGCTGCTGTTATGAAGACTGTGTCTGATGCACTCGCTACTGCTTGCTGCAGCAACAAACCTAATATATGAGCTGCTGCACCTGCATGCAGCAGCAGCAGCAGCAGCAGAAACAGGAGACATAAGTAGAGATATAATAATGTAAACAGGAGACAGTTAAACCGATATAGAGAGGAGACACTTTAGCCAACAATGTAGAGAGACAAAGACAAACAAAAACAACTTAATTCTACGCGCAGCAAAGACGCAGACAGAGACACACAAAAAGAGACAGACAAAGGAGACAGACAAAGGAGACAGACAAAGGAGACAGGTAAATAAATAAGATAAAGGAGACAGAAGACGAAGAAAATAAATATAAACAAGTGATATCGATTTGAAGACGATGAAGGAGACAAGCAAGAGACACTTAGATAGACTATATACATAAACATAATATATATGTACGTGTAGACATAGCTATATATATGCATGTAAATACATATATATATATATATATATATATATATATCAGGGCTACGCCTTCTCGTTTCTCTTATCCCCAGCGCATCCGACAAACGGAATCAAATATAAATATATATAAATATAAATATAAATATATATATATGTATATATATATATATATATCTACATTAACTAGACCTATATATATACATACATACAAACATATATATACATATATATGTATATATATGCATATATATATACATCTACATACATATACAAACATCTATATACATCTATATGCATATATATATATATATATACACAAACATATCTACACAAATGTCTACACACATATATACAAATATATAAATATAAATGTATATAAACATATCTATATATATAAATATAAATATATAAAAATATATATATATATATATATAACTAACCAGTGACACCGCCCCAAGAGTTGGTGAGTATTTTAGCACCGTTTTGAACGGCGTATTGAATAGCGGGGACTGCATGAGAAACGTCTCCTTCTCCGCCGCCGTCTAAAATCTTTAGCGCCATCACCGCGCTGTGCTGACTTATGCCGCTTATACCCTCTGCGTTGTTTCGACGAGCTGCCACTATCCCTGCACAAATCATTATTTATATATATATATATATATATATATATAGGTGTATATATATATATAGGTGTATATATATATGTAGGTGTATATATATATCTATAGGTGTATATATATAGGTGTATATATATATGTATGTATGTATATATATGTATATATATGTATGTATGTAAATGTATATATATATATATAGAGGTATATGTATGTATATATGTATATACATACATATATATGTATATATATATATATATATATCTGTATAGAATGTATATATATATGACAAGGAAATAGAAAGAAAGCAAACGTAGACACACAAAAAGAAAGAGAGACAAAGAGAGACAGAAAAAGAAAGACAAGGAGACAAAGAGAGACATAAAAGCAAAGACAAGGAGACAAAGAGAGACAGAAAAAGAAAGACAAGGAGACAGAAATTGCCTCTACCTGCTACATGCGACCCGTGCCCGTTATCATCCATCGGGTTATTATTATTCATTAGGAAGTTCCAGCCAAAGACATCATCAATAAACCCGTTTGCGTCGTCGTCTACCCCTGTCTTTAAAACAAAACACAAATAATAAAACAAAAGGAAGAGGCAAATAACAGATTCAAACATATTACAGACAGAGAAATAGCAAATAAGAAAAAAACGAGACAAAAGGAGACAAAAGGAGACAAAAGGAGACAAAAGGAGACAAAAGGAGGCAAAAAGAGACAAAAGGAGACAAAAGGAGACAAAAGGAGACAAAAGGAGACAAAAGGAGACACAAGGAGACAAAAGGAGATACTGAGGATAAAGAGAGAGACAAAAAGACACAGAAAAAGAAACGGAAAAACAGTTGCCTCTGTCTTTGTCTCTATCTCTATCTCTGTCTCTATCTCTGTCTTTGTGTTTGTCTCTGTCTCTATCTCTATCTCTGTCTCTATCTCTGTCTCTGTCTCTAACTCTGTCTCTGTCTCTAACTCTGTCTCTAACTCTGTCTCTAACTCTATCTCTGTCTCTATCTCTATCTCTGTGTTTTCGTCTGTCTCTGTTTTATTGTTTGTGTCTCTGTTGGTGTTTTTATTGTTTGTCTCTTCGCGGGTTTTTGCTGTCTCCTTTATCTTTGATGTGTCTCCTTTTTGTCTCTTCTTTTGATTTCTTTGTCTCTTGTTTGCCTCTGTCTACTATTTGTTTAACCTTTATTATTTCTTTTTGTTTATTGTCTCTCTGTCTCTTTAAATATAATTTATTTTATCTTTATTCTTTATTCTTTATTATTTTTTGTTTATTATATCTCTGTCTCTTTAAATATAATTCAATCTATCTTCATTATTTATTATTTATTATTATTTATTATTTATTATTTATTATTTATTATTTATTATTATTTATTATTTATTATTATTTATTATTTATTATTTATTATTATTTATTATCTATTTACCTGTCCGTGAAGTTCTTTGCGATTTACCCACATAGAAAGAGACAGTTCCGGGTGAAGGTAATTAACACCTAAAAATAAAATAATAAAAGGAGACAGATAAAGGTTAAAGGAGACAGATAAAGATTAGAGGAGACAGATAAAGATTAAAGGAGACAGATAAAGGTTAAAAGAAACAGAAAGGATATAAAAGACATTAAAAGGAGACAGATAAAGATTAAGGGAGACAGGAAGGATATAAAAGCTATTAAAAGGAGACAGATAAAGATAAAAGGAGACAGAGAAAAAGAAAGCGAAAGCGAAAGAAACAAAGAAAAGCATAGAAAAATAAAGAGACAGCGACAGAGAAAGAACAAATAAAAACGGAGACAGAGACAGACAGGAGGCACCCGAAGGCGGCATTCGAACTAAGAGCCCTAAACCCTAAACCCTAAACCCTAAACCCTAAACCCTAAACCCTAAACCCTAAACCCTAAAGCCTAAACCCTAAACGTGAAGAAAAAAGAGACACCACAACAGCAGAGACAAAACAAAATCTGCAGCGACGGAGACAAGGAGACAGCAGCAGACAGAGAACGGGAGGGTGAAGAAAAAGAAAGAAGAGACAGAAGGAGACAAGGTAATAAGAAAGAGACAAAAGGAGACAAAAGGAGATACCGAAGGAGACAACAAAGAAAAAGCAAAGGAGACAAGTAGTGAGAACTGAAGCAGACAAAACAACAACGGCGAGAAAGGGAGACAAAAGGAGACAGCAAAGGAGACACTAAAGGAGGCAAAAGGAGACAAAAGGGGACACCAAAGGAGACACCAGACACCAAAGGAGACACCAAAAGGAGACAGCAAAACAGCAGAGGAGATGCCGAAGGAGACAACAAAGGGACAAGAAGGGAGACAGCAGAGGAGACAGCAGAGGAGACAGCAGAGGAGACAGCAAAGGAGACTGCAGAGGAGACAGCAGAGGAGGAGACAGACGTCACCAGTATCAATAACAGCGACGGGTACAGCAACATCGTCTGCTGCTGCGAGGGCCCCTAACCGCCAGACACGCAGCATATCAATTCCGTTAGCAGCAGTTGCTGCTGCTGTCTCCTCCTCTTCATTTGCTGTCTCCTTTCCCCCCTCCTCTGCAGACAACTCCTCAACATGCCTGCTGCTGCTGCTGCTGCTGCTGCTGCTGCTGCTGCTCCTCTTGCTGCTGCTGCCGCCACCGCCTCTCCTGCCACCTCCCCCGCCGCTACTACCATCACTACTACTGCTGCTGCTGCTGCTGTTGCTGCTGCTGCTGCTGCTGGTGTCTCTTGATACTCCCTGACATAAATCCCTAACCTTCAGCAGCTGCGAGCGAGCGTAATCACTGCGCAGCAGCCACGGCGAACTCCAAGAGACGCCGAGAAGTGCTGCTGCACTTCCTGCTTCGCATGCAGCAGCAGCATGGGGGCCCCCCTCAGGTGGGGGGGCCCCCAAAGCCCACTGAAGATTGAACAGAGGGTCATTAGGCGCTCCAAGACGAGAAGCTGCTGCTGCTGCTGCTCCGCCTCCTGTTACACCTCCTGCTGCTGCTGCTGCCGCAGAAGACTCCGAGGGAGACACAGCAATAAACGCATTATCAGCTAACCTCTGCAGCTGGCGAGACCCCTTCAAGCCGGCTTCTTCCCCCGTTGCTGCTGCGCTTCCTGCTGCACTTGCTGCTGCTGCTGCCGTTGCTGCTGTCGCTGCGGCTGCTGCGGTTGCTGCGGTTGCTGCTGCCGCGCTTCCTGCCTCTGCTGTTGCTGCAGGCTGCTGCTGCGGCTGCTGCTGCTGCTGTGGCTTGCGCTGGGCCCTTATCGGAGCGTCAGGAGACACAAAAAGAATGTCTCTAGAGGAGCTGCTGGCGTCTACCAGTTGCTGCAAGAACTGCTGAAGTGATAACAAGTCTTCCTGCATGATCCTGCTGCTGCTGTTGCTGTTGCTGTTGCTGCTGCTGCTGCTGCTGTTGCTGCTGCTGGTCTGGGGATAGTCAAGCGTCAGGAGGTCTACGCCGCACAGTTCTAGAGACTCGTATAAAAGGGTTGCTGCTGCTGCATTTGTCTTTGCTGCTGAAGTGTCTCCTGTCTCCTTTGCTGTGTCTCCGGGCCAGAGCTTCTGTGCCCGCCGAGAGGGAGCAGTATTTCCTCCTTCTTCAGCAGCAGCAGAAGCAGCAGCAGCAGCAGCAGCATCTCGTTTACCAGCTGCAGCAGCATCAGCTGGTAGCTGCTGCGCTGCACTCCCCCCTGTTGATTTGAGTCTGCTGTATATACGCCTAACGTCTTTAATAAGAGCTCCTGCCCCCTTTGCTGCTTCTTCCAGCACCTGCAATCTCCTAGCCGACGTCCCGCTGCTGCTGCTGCTGTTGTTGTTGTTGCTGTTGCTGTTGCTGCTGCTGCTGCTGCTGTCTGCAGCAAGTCTCCTTCGTTTAAGTGTCTCCGTGTAGCGGCGTGTTCTGTATTTGTCTCTGAATCCCCGGACATCAAACTGCAGGCTGCCAAGAGGCATTTTGGGGGCCCCCCTTAAGCTGCTGTCTGCTGCTGCTGCTGCTGCTGTTGCTGCTGCTGCTCCTCCTGTTGCTGCTATCTCTTTCGCAGCAAACGCTGCCGGGTCTAGCGGCAACTGCGGAGGGACATAGAGAGACGGTTTGCTGCTGCTACTGCTGCTGCTTTCTTTGCTGTTCATCCGCACCCTCGTATCCCTGCTGCTGCTGCTGCTGCTGCTGCTGTCTGCGAAGGAAACAGCAGCAGAAACATCAGCAGCAGCTGGCAGAGGGGGGCCCCCCTTAAGAGGTTTTCTATTAGCCTGTCTCCGCAGCTCTTCTGTCTCCTCTTTGCTGCACCTCCACCCCACAAGGACGCGGTTTAGATACACCTCACTGGCGTCAAAGGCCTCAAAGTCAACCATTGCCACCTGCTGCTGCTGCTGCTGCTGCTGTTGCTGCTGCTGGCGCTGTTGCTGCTCCTGCTGTTGGTTGGGTTTTGGGTTCTTTGATTGTTGCTGTTGCTGCTGCTGCTTTTGCTGCTTCGACTGTTTCTGCTGCAGCTTCTGCTGCTGCTGTTGTTGCTGCTTCTGCTGCTGCACCTGTTGTTGTTGTTGCTGCTGTTTCTGATGCTGCTGCTGCTGCGGAGACACGAATAAGCTCTCTTTGAGGGGTGGGGCCGTGGGGTGTATAGACTGCTGAGTTTTGGTGTCTCCTTTCTGTGGAGGCAGCTGCTGCAGCGTCCTTGAGGGCCTGCGAGCTGCTTCCCTTTGCTGCTGCTTCTGCTGCTGCCTCTGCTGCTGCTTCTGCTGCTGCTTCTGCTGCTGCTGCAGCCGCTGCTGCTGCTGCTGCTGCTGCTGCTGCTCGCGTCTCGGTGGGGTGGGTCTCCGTCGGGAGCGAGAGGAGCTCTCTGCCCCAATTGCTGCAGCAAGTTCTGCTGCAATAGCAGCATCTACTTGCTGCTGCACTGCAGCAGCAGCAGTAGCAGCAGATGCAAGGGACTCTTCACTCAACGGCTCAGAGAGGGCTAGCCGCAGCAGCTCCTGCTGCTGTTGCTGCTGTTGCTGCTGCTGCTGCTGCAGCCTGCGTGTGTGGGGTGTCTCTTCATGCTGCAGCGGTGCGAGTCTGTAGCCAATACTGGAGATAGGAGACGCAGGCATACCCCAAGTGTCTCTTCTCAAGCGCGCTAAGAGGCCCCTGTCCTCAGCCTCTTCCTTTTGCTGCTGCTGCTGCTGCTGCTGCTGCTGCTGCTGCTGCTGGGCGTCTATTTGTGCGAGGGATTTTCTGAGTGCTGCTGCAGTTTGTCTCCAATCTGTCTCCAATCGAACAGTAAGCCTCACAGGTGCTTCTGCTTTTACTCGCAGCAGCGCAGCAGCAGCAGCAGCAGAACCTGAGGGGACAGCAACTTGTATATGCTGCTTGCTTAGCATCAGATCTGCTGCTCTCACCCACATAGGCTCTGCATCCCTCTCTCCTGTCGCTTTCTCTGCTGTCCGCTCTTCTGCTGTCTCTTCATCTGCTGTCTCTTCATCTGCTGTCTCTTCATCTGCTGTCTCCTTCACCTGCAGCACAACTGGGGGCCCCACAGCCACCGCCACCATCGAAGAGCTCCGCATATTTCTCGGGGCGCTCAAAGCAGCAAAAGGTACCTCCAAAACAAAACTCTGAGCATACACCAATACACCCTCTTGGGGGCCCCCCAGGGGCCCCCCATCAGGGCCCCCAAGGGGCCCCCCATCAGGGCCTTCAAAGGCCGGGGGCCCCTCATCAGGAGCCCCTAATGAGCTCCCATCAGGGGCCCCTGAGGGCCCCCTAGTAGGGCCCCCTGGGCTATCCCCACTAAGGGCCTCTAAGGGGCCCTCACTAGAGGCCTCTGTGGGCCCCCCACTAGGGCCCCCTGGGGGCCCCCCACTAGAGCCCCCTGGGGGCCCCCCACTAGGGGCCCCTGGGGGCCCCCCGCTAGGTACCTTGGGGGGCCCCCCACGGCGGGCCCCTAGGGGACCCTCTGAAGACGTCTGAGAGAGGAAGGCCCCTATAAAGGACTCTGATTGAGAGGGGGGGGCCCCACCTTTGGGGGCCCCCCAAGAGGGGCCCCCTAGGGGGCCCCTAGACGCTGCTTCCTCTTTAAAGTCTTCTGCTGCTGCAATTGCAGCAGCGCCTCGGGGGGCCCCCTCAATTTGTCTGTCAGGTGCAGCAGATGCATGCAGGGGCCCCAAACCGTCACGGCGATGAGGCTGCTTGTATGCTGCTGTTTGTGCTGCTGCTGCTGCTGGTGTTGGTGCTGCTTGTGCAAACAGTTGCGCTGCTCCTGATGCTGCTGTTGCTGTTGCTGTTGCTGTTGCTGTTTCTGTTGCTGCTGGTTCTTCTGCAGCAGCAGGCGCTGCCGCTACTGTGGGTGTAACTGCTGCTGCTGTTGGTGCTGCTGCTGCTGCTGCTGCTGCTGGACGCTTTGGTGCTGCAGCTGCTACTGTATCGCGGAGCAACGTGTCTTGTTCCTGGCGTGCTTCTGCTGCTGCTGTTTCTGCTGCTGCTGCTGCTGCTGCGTCTTCGTGCAGCGCTGCTGCTGCTGGCTGCTGCCTTATGGGTCTCCCTTTGGGGGCCCTGGGGGGCCCCCCAGCAGCAAAGGCGTCTCCTTGCTCTTTTTGTTTATTTGCAAGCGGACGGCTGCGTTTGTTTCTTCTTTTGCTGAAGATGTTTGGAGACTGTGCAGATACGTGTGGGGCCCCACACAGCAGCAGCAGCAGCAGCAGCAGCAGCAGCAGCAGCAGCAGAGGGGAGGAGTAGAGGGGTAAGAAGCGCCTCCTCGCCAGGTGTCTCCTTCTAGTGTCTCCGTTTAGAGGCTCTGGTGAGAGGAGACAGCAAAGAGACTGGCGGTGTACAGACAGCAGCAAACAGGGCTTCTTCATGTTTATTCATTAGCTGCATATAAACAATAAAATAATTATAATTATAATTATTAAAAGTGCATCAGCAAATAAAAATAATTATTATTATTTTATTTATTAACCACCAGCCTCTGAAACCGGAGTCAAGAGAAAAGGACGCTGCTGCATGCATGCTGCTGCTGCTGCACCTGCTGCTGCTGCTGCACCTGCTGTTGCTGCTGCTGCTGTACCTGTTGCTGCACCTGCGGCTTGCTGCCTCTGCTGTTGCCCTGCTGCTGCTGCTGGTGCTGCTGCTGCTGGTGCTGCTGCTGCTGCTCCTGGTGCTGCTGCAGCTGCTGCTGGTGCTGCTGCTGCAGCCTGCTGCTCTTGCTGTTGCCCTGCTTCTATTCCTGCTGCTGCTCCCGCTGCTGCGGGCTCTGCGATGGAGCAGCAGCACTTGCTGCTGCTGCAGCTGCTGCTGCTGCACCTGCAGCTGCTGCTACTGCTGCTGCGAGTGGTGTCGCTACTATTACTACTGCTGTTGTTGCCGGTGCTGCTGTTCTAACTGCTGTTGCGGTTGCTGCTGCTGCTGCTGTTGCTGCTGCTTCCGGGCTTGGAGGTGTTACGCTGCTGCTGCTACCTGTTGGCTACTTGGGGTGTACGTACACCTCAAACACCCCTATCATATCAGACCTGCAATACCTCTTATCGCTGATGCTGCTGCTGCTGCTGCTGTTGCTGCTGCTGCTGCTGCTGCTGCTGCTTCTCTACATCGAGGAGGCGCAGCCGACGGGGAGGCTGCATGATGACGCTGTTTATGTTTCTTCTTTTGCTGTTTATACACCTCAACTTAAAAAATATAAAATCAGGAAGAGACTAAGGCCCTGTTGCTGCTGCTCTTGTTATTGATGCTGCTGCTGTTCCTGCTGCTGCTTCTGGTTTTGCCGCTGGTTTTTGCTGCTGTTTTTGCTGCGGTCCGGGGCGATACAGCAGCAGCAGCAGCAGCAGCAACAGCAGCAGCAGCAATATCAGGGGGAAGAGAATGAGGAGCTACCTTCTATGAAAAAGTTCTATTACGATTTACTTCGTGAATTTCAAACGTCTATTGTTGTTGCTGCAGCAGCAGCTGCTGCAGCAGCAGCAGCGACAGCAGCAGCAGCAGCAGATCTTGTCGCTCTGCTGTGGGGCCGCAGGCGACCGCAGCCGACGGCGGCGCTGCAGTGTACATACACCGCAATTATTGCTGTTATTTTAAATTCTTTTTTGTTATTTATAAACAAACAAATCAACAATATTAATAAATTAAAAACAGAGAGGAGATAGCACCCAACTGCAGCAGCAGCGCAGGAAGGCAGCAGACAGCTGAGGCGGGCGCCGCAGCCTTTCTCTGTCTTCTTCATTAAATTGTACTTTAAATATTTTATTTTATTGCTTTAAGATTAAAACGATAATAAACCGATAAATTCAACGCAGAAGGAGACACGTAAACACCTTTATCTGCTGCAGCAGCAGCAGTTGCTGCTGCTGCAGGAGTTGCTGCTGCTGCAGTAGTTGCTGCAGCAGCATGTATAGCAATGTTTGTCTGAAGCCTTTTTTATTATTATAAATATTTTATTGTTATTTCTTTAGCGTTATTATTATTACTATTATTTTGTTTTATTTCTTTATTATTATTATTATGAGCATTATTATTATTTTATTGTTTTCTCTTTACTATTATTATTATTGTTATTACGTTTATTATTATTGTTTCTATTTGCATGCACTGCATGCAGCAGAGGTGCTTTCTTGCTGCTGTTGTTTTGCTGTTACGAAGGGGGGTTCTGCTGTTGCTGCTGCTGCAGCAGCAGCAACAGCAAGCAGTGCTGCAACAGACGGAGGAAGAAGGAGATAGAATGTGTTATTGTTGCTGTCTCTTCTGTCTCCTTTGCTGCAGGGGTCTTTATATATAATCAAATATATATATAATAATAATAATATTAATATAAATATATATATACGTTTGTTATTTTCTTCATATTCATCAGTCTTGCTTCTACACTCTATCAAAGGAGATATATCTGTTAACTTATACATGCGCCTGCAGCTGCTGCTGCTGCTGCTGCTGCTGCTGCTGCCGCTTCTGCTGCTGCTGCTTCCGCCGCCGCTGCCACTGCTGCTGCTGCCGCTGCTGCTGCTGCAACTGCTGCAGCCAGTACTGCAGCTATAATAATTGTTTTGCTGATGAGGCTGCTGCTGCTTCTGACTCTGTCGTTATCGTTGCTGCTGTGTGCTTCTGCAGCAGCAGCAGCAGCAATTCGAGTGCATTCTTCTATCTCCAGGAAACGAAATATAAAACCCCTAGGGTTTAGGGTTTAGGGTTTAGGGTAGGAGAAGAGAGACAACAAGGAAGCAAAGAAGAGACAGGCGGCTGCTGCTGCTGTATAAACCCTGCTTTTGCTGTCTCCTTTTCTTTTTCGTCTCTCTTTATCTCTTTCTCTTTGTTTGTTTGCTGCAGTTGTTCGCCTGCGATGTATTTATTTATTTTGTTGGGGCAAACTGCGCTCAGCTGTCTCCTTTTTTAATTGTCTCTTTCTCTTCTTTCTGTTTCCTTCTCTCCTTGTCTGTCTCCTTTTATCTGTCTCTGTCTCTGTCTCTCTTTGTCTGTCTCCTTTTATCTGTCTCTGTCTCTTTATGTCGGTCTTTGTCTCCTTCTCTTTGTCTGTCTCCTTTTATCTGTCTCCTTTCATCTGTCTCTGTCTCCTTTCATCTGTCTCTGTCTCTTTATGTCTGTGTCTGTCTCTTTTAATCTGCCTCTGTCTCTTTATGTCTGTTTCTATCTCTCTATGTCTGCCTCTATCTCTCTATGTCTGTCTCTGTCTCTTTATGTCTGTCTCTGTCTCTTTACGTCTGTGTCTGTCTCCTTTAATCTGTTTGTCTCCTCCGCTGTTTGTCTCCTTTGTTAAATTTACGCTTTCTACTTTGTCTGTCTCCTTTATCTTGACTTTTAAAATCTCTTTGTTTGTTTGTTTTTGTTTGTTTTTTTTGTTTTTACACCGCTATTTATTAATTGGTTCCCTTTCTTTTCTTTTGTTTAAATATATCAACATACTAAGATATATAATATATATAATATATATAATATATATATATATATTCATAACATATTAAGATGTATACCTACATATACCAATGCGTATATTTACTTAGAGGCTCAACCCACAAAGATATATACACGCTAATATAAATAGATCTAATAGATCTATAGATCTATATATATATCTATATATATAGTTGTATACATACATCTATATGTATGTATACATATATATGTATACATACATATATATATCTATATATTTATCTATATAAATATATAGATATATATATGTATGTATACGTATATATATATGTATCTAAATCTATATGTATGTATGTCTGTACGTTAGTGTGGAGACTCGTCTTAGGGATGCACGAACTCTCCGTGCAGGGGGCGCTGAGATAAACAAAATCAGCGAAATTAAATTAAATATTTCTTGTTTGTCTTTTGTTTAAAGGCCTGCGTGTTGCAGTGGATGAGTTGAGGTGTATAGGCAGCTCAGTGATGTTGGTAGGGTGTATGCATGCTAGGTAGGGGTATGCTGCTGCAGCATTTGGAGCGGGTTTTGATTAAAATATAGATTTATTTAATTATTAAATGCATTTATTTAATTAATATTAACTACTTTAACTGTTTTTTCCTGCACTTTTGCGGCAGAAGGCGCTACACACCACGCCCCCAGCAGGGAGACGCTGCTGCAGACGGGTGTACATACACCCTAAAATATTGAAATTTAAGCATAATTAAAGAGTGAAAGGGTTTAGAATTTATTTAATCGTCAGATTTATAGGGTTTAAATGAAAAATTTGAGGTGTATGTACACCTGGGGGTTGTGTGCGGCAGCGGGGCCGCGCAGCGGTGCAAGGCAACACACATCTGCAGCAGCAGCAGCAGCAGCAAGAGTAGCAGCAGCAGCAGCAGCAGCAATGTTTTGTAATACCTGTTTGTTTCTTTCTTCTTCTTGATATAAACATCTTCTTTTCTGTCCCTTAGAGCGCCGCTGCGACAGTGAGCGCTCCGCAATATCGCTGCGCCTCGGAACTACTAGGGTTTAGGGTTTAGGGTTTAGGGTTTAGGGTTGGCGAAAATGTCTTCTGAATTTCTATCCACTAAATCTGTCGGGCTGCTGCAGCAGCAGAAAGGGCTGAATAATAGCTTGAGGGAGTTGATGCAAGATGAGGAGCGCAACGCTCGCATGTACAGGGAGTTCGGAGGTACCCAATCCCTAAACCCTAAACCCTAAACCCTAAACCCTCAGTTCGCTTCCGCTGCTCCACAAAGGGACTTCAAGCTGCTGCTTCTCCGCAGCTTTGGTTCAGTTAAAAGGGTCTTAGGCCGTAGGGCTTAGGGTTTAGGACCTAGGGTTGAGGGTTTAGGGTGTAGGGATGGGGGTTTAGGGTTTAGGGTTTAGGGTTTAGGGTTTGTACTCAGGTGTCTGCATGGACTTCAGCAGACAGCTCCTGGATAAGGAGGGCCTTGATGCCTTGATAGAATTGGCAAAGGAGCGACGTGTACGTAAACCCTAAACCCTAAACCCTAAACCCTAACGAAGACTTTGCGTGTCGTCGTTGGCTGCTTCGGCTTCTTAGGTTTTATGCACTGTGGGATACTCAGCAATTAGGGTTTAGGGTTTAGGGTGGGGGAGGAGGGGAAGGGAGTCGATCTCCCCGCCCAAACCCTAAACCCTAAACCCTAAACCCTTCTTTGAATGAGATTTGCCTCTCGCAGTAGCATCTGGTTTCTGCTTTATTTTTTAGGGTTTGTGGTTTGTGTTTGGGGGTCTCTGCCAGCACATGTTGCTTTTAAATGATGAGGATTAGGGTTTAGGGTTTAGGGTTTATTCTCTGTGTAGGAGTTCAGGTCTTCTTTAGTGGTTTATCTCCCTTTAAAAGAGTTTAGGGTTTAGGGTTTATCTTTTAATATAATAACTTCATTATATCGAATTGTAACACGCACATATACGGCTAGACTAGGGTTTAGGGTTTAGGGTTTAGGGTATGATTAGGGTTGATAGTATGATGTTTAGGGTTTGTGAATATCGGTTGAATTTAAGTGTTTCTGGTATGATATGAAGTAGGTTTAGGGTTTGTGGTTTAGGGTTTGTGGTTTAGGGTTTGCGGTGTATTGCAGGTGGCAGAGAAGGTTCAGGCAATGTTTAAGGGCGAGAAAATAAATATAACTGAAGGCCGAAGTGTACTACATGTTGCGCTGCGCATGCCGAAAGGAGAAAAACTGCAAGTCGATGGGGCTGACGTCGTCAGCGAGGTGCATCAGGTCCTCGACCGGATTAAAACCTTCTCAGAAAAAATCAGAAATGGTAGGGTTTAGGGTTTAGGGTTTAGGGTTTAGGGCTTAGGCATGGGGGGGAAGGGGCATGGGTTTAGGGGTGGGGGGTGCCGGGGTACGGTTTAGGGGTGCGGGGTTAGGGTATAGGGTTTAGGGTTTAGGGTTTAGGAGTGAGGGTATAGGGTTTAGGGTTTAGGGTGTTGGGGTTTAGGGTTTAGGGTTTAGGGTTTAGGGTTTAGGGTTTTGGGGTTTAGGGACGGGGGTCGGAGGGTCAGGATTTGTGGTTTAGGGTTTAGGGTTTAGGGTTTAGGGTTTGTGGTTTGTTGCAGGTACACTGAAGGGTGCAACTGGGAAGACTCTGACGAATATAATCTGCATCGGCATTGGCGGCAGTTACTTAGCGAGCGAATTCCTAGTCGAAAGTCTCAAGACAGAACCGTCAGCGAAAAAACAAGCAGAAGGAAGAACCATCCGGTCAGGGTTTAGGGTTTAGGGTTTAGGGTTTAGGGTTTAGGGTTTAGGGTTTGGGAGGGAAATGGGAGGAGTTAAAGGCAGAGAGAAGGAGCAGCAGACAAAGGGAGACAGAGACGGCTAAACAGAGACAGACAGAGAGAATTGTGCAGACAGTAATATATATATAGATGTATATCTATTTAATTATACTTTGTTCTATTTAATTAGCGTTATTTATTTATTTATTTATTTATTTATTTATTTATTTATTTATTGTATTTGTTTGCAGCTTCTTAGCGAATGTAGATCCTATAGACGTGGCGCGGTGTACAGAGGGCTTAAAACCTGAAGAAACTTTAATAGTAATTATCAGCAAAACATTTACAACAGCAGAGACAATATTAAATGCGAAGACACTCAAGCAATGGCTGGCAAGCGGAATACCAGGAGAAAACCCTAACCTCAGTAAGATTCTTTATGAGGGTTTAGGGTTTAGGGTTTATGTTGTAATAGTCATTTTAAACTCAGTATACAACCCAGGCTTGTATGCATGCAGATACATGCAAATGCATGCAAACAGATGCATCTATCCATCCATCCATGCATGCAAGCAAACGCATCCATTGAAATTCAGGTTTCAGGGTTTAGGGTTTAGGACTTAGGGCTTAGGGCTTAGGGTCTAGGGTTTAGGGTGTATGCGCAGGTCTGCACATGTGCGCCGTCAGCACCAATTTGGAGTTGACAGCCAAATTTGGAATTCCTGAAGACAGAGTCTTCGGCTTCTGGGACTGGGTGGTATGCTCGCGAGGCTTTAGGGTTTAGGGTTTAGGGTTTAGGGTTTAGGGTTTGCTCCTGTTAAGGGCTTCCTACTGTCTAGGGTTCCCGAATGCCAGGGGAGTTGTAGGGTTTAAAGCCTCATTTCTTTTGGGGTTGAGGGTTCAGGGTTTAGGGTGTAGGGTTTAGGGTTAGGGTTTACCGTTAGGGTTTAGGGTTTAGGGTTTAGGGTTTAGGGTTTAGGGTTTGCGTTTAGGGCGGACGTTTCTCTGTGACGTCAGCAGTGGGAGTTCTTCCTTTGGCCATTCACTACGGCTTCGATGTTGTAGAGAGTCTTCTCAAAGTAAACCCTAAACCCTAATTAAACCCTAAACCCTAATTGAACCCTAAACCCTTATTTAACCTAACACCCTAAGCCCCAGTTGAAGCGTAGGCCGTCGTTAAACCCTAAACCCTAATTAAACCCTAAACCCTAGTTAAACCCTAAACTATAATTAGACCATAAACCATGACGAAGCGCTAAACCCGAATTAAACCCTAAACCATCACGAAACCCTAAACCATCACAAAACCACAAACCCTAATTATGCAGGTTTATTTAGGGCGACTACTGACTAAAGATTGTTGAGGCTTTATTAGTGTTCATTAGGGTTTTTTATAGTTTATTGGGGTTGAAAAGGGTTTATCAGGGTGTAGGGCGTATTAGGGTTTAGGGTTTCGTAGGGTTGAGGGTTTATTAGGGTTTAGGGTTTGTGAGGGTTTAGGGTTGCCACGCAATGGACAAGCACTTTTTGACTGCACCAGTGGAGGCAAACCTTCCGATGTTGATGGGTCTAGCCTCTGTCTTCAATTCGTCAGTGCTGGGCCTCAACTGCGTCGCTGTTCTTCCTTACTGCCAGGTGCTGCTTCCTGCTGCTGCTGTTGCTGCTGCTGCTGCTGTTGCTGCTGGTGATATTGGTGGTGGTGTTGCTGCTGCTGTAGTGCTGCATGCGGTGCTGCTGCTGGTGTTTCTGCTGCTGCTGTGTGTGTGTGTGTGTATGGCTGTGTGGTGCGGGCGTGGCTTAGCATTAGCATTACTGTTAGGGTTGAGTTGAGGGTTGAGGGTTCAGGGTTTAGAGTGCATGCATGCGTCAGTGCATGCGCATGCAAGTTTGGGGCTTTTTTGTCTTTTTTTTGTTTTTTTAGGCAATGCATCGATTTGCAGCGCACATTCAACAACTGACGATGGAAAGCAACGGTGAGCAAATTTAGCCCCCTCTTGTTGTATTGATGCATGCATGCATGCATGCAGAGTGGTGCGTGCATGCAGAACGGTGTGTGCATGCAGAGCGGTGTATGCATGCATGCATGTAGCGTTGTATGCATGGAGAGCGGCGCATGCGTGCAGAGCGGTATATGCATGCATGCAGACTGGTGTATGCACGCGTGCAGGGCGGTGCATGCATGCGTAGACGGCTCTACATGCACAGCGGTGTACGTGTACGCATGCATGCATGCATGCATGCATTTATTGCAGGGTATGATGTTGGGGCTTTTTTTTCGTTGATGCATGATGCAGGGAAGGGCGTCGACATGAATGGGCAGCGGCTCGCTGGGGCTGCGGGTGAAATTTATTTTGGAGAGCCCGGGACCAACGGCCAGCACAGGTAGGTAGCTGCCTATACACCCCAACATCACCAGCTGTACAGGCAGCTGCGGCTGCATCTTGTCGCCTCCCTACTCCTGCTGCCGCTGCTGCTGCTGCTGTTGTTGCTGCTCTGTATGCTTGGGGTGTATAGGCAGCTTTTGCTTTTTTTGTTTGGGGTGTATATGCAGCTTCTACCAGCTGCTGCATCAGGGGAGGATAGTGCCTGCGGAGTTCATCGGCTTCCAGAAGAGCCAGAACCCCATCACCGTGAAGGTTAGTGAACTAGGGTTTAGGGTTTAGGGTTTGGGGTTTTTTATGAGGAGGCTCAGACGACCTGGCGTATAGTTCCTCGGGTGTATTATTAGGGTTTAGGGTTTAGGGTTTGCAGCTCATGCAGTTAGCCATTTGGCGTCGCTGGAACCCCCCTCTCGCTGGGCCTTTAGGGTTTAGGGTTTAGGGTTTAGGGTTTAGGGTTTAGGGTTTGTGTATAGGGAGAGGAGGTATCAAACCACGACGAGTTGATGTCAAACTTCTTTGCTCAGCCCGATGCGCTGGCCTTTGGGAAGACAGCTGAAGAATTGCAGAAAGAAAATGTAGCAGCAAATCTTATCCCTCACAAAACATTCACAGGCAACAGACCTTCCACCATGTAGGGTTTAGGGTTTAGGGCTTAGGGTTTAGGGTTTAGGGTTTAGGGGTTGGGGGTTGCGGAATGGGGGGTTGGAAACAGGGCTTGTGGCCACCTTAACGGCTTCCAGCTCTAGGGTTTAGGGTTTAGGGTTTAGGGTTTAGGGTTTAGGGTATGCATACGGTATAGGGTTTTCGGTGTAGGGTGTATATATAATTTAGAATTACGCGTTCCGGGTTTAGGGTTTAGAGTTGCGGGTTCCGGGATTAGGGTTTAGGGTTTAGGGTTTAGGGTTTAGGGTTTGCGGGGCAGGTTGTTGTTGCCTGAGTGCAACGCCTACTACTTGGGAATGCTGCTCTCTCTCTACGAGAACCGCGTCGCTACTGAGGGCTTTGTCTGGGGAATTAACTCCTTTGATCAATGGGGGTATTTAATGCTGCTGCTGCTGCTGCTGCTGCTGCTGCTGCTGCTGTTGCTCTAGTGTGGCTGTGATGCTGCTGCTGCTGCTGCTGCCGTGTGGCTGTGGTGCTGCTGCTGCTGCTGGAGTGTTGCTATAATGCTCCGACTGCTGCTGCTGTTGCTGCGGCTGCTGCTGCGCCTTTAGTGTTGTTGTGATGATGCTGTTGCTGTTATAGTGCTGCTGCTGCTCAACTGCTGCTGCGGCTGCTGCTCTCTTTCGGGTTTGTTGCTGCTGCTGTTTGCGTGTTGCTGTAAACCCTAAACCATTTGTCTACGCAAACCCTAAGAGGGTTTAGGGTTTTGTATTTTTTTATTTAATTGCCGTCTCTTATTCCAGTGTTGTTGTTTATTTAAATGTATTTGTTTAAGTAGCTACATTTGTCTGCTTACTACTATTATTTATTTATTTATTATCTTTGTTTATTTAATTGATGTCTTTGTTTTTTAATTAATTAATGTCTTTGTTTATCTTTATTTTTATTTTTATTTATTTTCAGCGTGGAGTTGGGCAAAGTCTTAGCGAAAGATATCCGCAGAATCTTCGCCAGTGCACGCAAGGGAACAGAGTGAGTGTTGTTTAGGGTTTAGGGTTTAGGGTTTAGGGTTTAGGGACGACAGCATCTTCTGTGTTGTTTCTTTTTTTATGTTTTTGTTTGTGTTGCTGCTGTACAAAAGTAAGAATGAGAGCATAAGTATAATATAAATATAAATAATATAAATATAATATTAATAGAGGGGGTATATAAAGCATAGAGAAATAACTAAGAGAGCAGCTGCATGCACGATAGAGAGAGAACAGAGAGCCTAGGGTTTAGGGTTTAGGGTTTAGGGCTTAGGGTGTATAGGCAGCTAAACACGTTGCTCGTGTTGTGGTTTAGGCGTTTTTTCCATCGACTCTTCCGGAATTTATTTTCGCATTCTCGAAAGTGAATGCCGCCTTGGGGTTTAGGGTTTAGGGTTTAGGGTTTAGGGTTTAGATTTAGGGTTTGGGGTTTGTTTTATAGTGGATAGAGATTAGTCGGAAGCGCGCATGTAGAAACACAAAAACATAAGATTCTTGTGAAGGTTTATGGCTAATAATGTAGAGTTTAGGGTTTAGTGTTTAGGGTTTAGGGTTTAGGGTTTAGGGTTTGTGCGTTTTTCTGTTCAGGCCTGACACCAGCCACTTGTGCCGCCCCACGCAGCGCCTTCTAAACAAATACCTCTCAGGCTGAGGAGAGCATAAATAAATAAATAAATTAAATAAATAAATAATAAACAGCAAGCAGAGAAATAAGAAAACAAACAGTAGACAAGCAACAAAGAAGTAGTAAACGAGCAATAAGTAAAGGAACCCCAAATCAAACAACATATTTATATAAACAAACAAAAACAAACAAAGAAACAAACAATATTTAGACAAACAATTGTTATAATGCATGCATGCATTGTGGCAGTGGCCTCGGGGCCTTGAACAGCTGAGGTGTACATACACCGAAGCAAAAGATGTTTCTTTTCAGAGCACTGCAGCAGCAGCAGCAGCAGCAGACAGCAGCAGCAGCAGCTGCTGCTGCTGCTGCTCTTGCTGCAGTTGCTATTGGCGTGGTGTCTCCATTGAAACTCCCTCTGCTGCTGCTCGCTTGCAGCGCTGTATTATCCTTTATATAAATAACACTGCGTTGCTCCTGCAGCTGCTGCCGTTGCTCCTGCTGCTGCTGCTGCTGCTGCTGCTGCTGCTGAGATGAAAGCTCGGTAGCTACTGTTTGTTTATGTTGTCTGCATGGCTTATGTTTGTATGTATATCTCTTTCGGGGTGTTTTGTCTCCTTTGAAGTGTCTCTTCAGTTTGGCTGTCTCCTCAGTTGTCTCTGCCTCTGCCTCCTCTTCTGATTGTGCATTTGTATTTTACTGTCTCTTTTACTGTCTCCTCTATTGTTTGTTCGTTTGGCTTCTGTCTCCTCATTTGTCTCCTCCTGTCTCCTTATTTGTTTACTTTATTTAATCTTCTCTCCTCCTGTGTCTCCTTAATATTGTCTCCTTCTTTATCTCTTTATTATTCGTCTTCCTGGGTGAAGACCGAGGGAGGGCAACAAACGCAAACAACTTGGGGTGTACAGACACCCCAACCCCGCTCCAAATGTCCTCTGGATTATATATATAGTTGTACGTAGCATATATATATATATTGTATATACAGCATATAATATGCATATATATATATATACATATATATATAGGCTAGGCTGCACTTATTAATGCGTAGAATAGCTGAGCCCTAAACGGCCGTACTTAGATTATGCCAGGCTGTTGTTTAAAATTTAAATAATAAACTTGAAGTGAAGTTGGTGTTGCCTGTAGAGACATCTTGAATTCGTAGCCTCGGGTGTCTGTACACCGCAGATACTGACGACTGGGCTGAGCTGCCTATACACCTGAGCTGCCTATACACCTCAAAAGGAGGCACTAAAGTTCAGGAGACGCAAGCTGAAAAATGGAACAAATAAATACACATATGGCTTTTGTTTTTTTGCATGCAAATCTATGTTGAGGTGTGTGTATACACCGGAGGTCTGCATACATCTGAAGTGCGAACACTCACACCTGAGGTGCCTATACACCCCAAGAGGTGCCTATGCACCCAGATGAGGTGCCTATGCACCCCAATGAGGTGCCTATACACCCCGATGAGCTGCATATACACCCTGAGGGGTGCATATACACCCCAGGAGGTGCCTATACACCCCATTGTGTTTCTTTCATGCAGCACACATCTAAAACGAAGACGCAGCTGGCTTTTGTTTGCCTGCACGGTGTATATACACCTCGTTTATGTTTGTTGATTAGTTTGTTTTTCCGTTTGCTTTTTAATACACCACAGGATATTCGCCTTCTAATAGGGTTTCTTTAAATCTTTTTTCGTTTATTTCTGCTCCCAGCTGTTTGCATATCTCGCGCATATCTGTTTCTGCAGTGCCGAGACATGTTGTGCCTCCAGGCGAAGGAGTAATATTAAAAATAATATTTTGCCCTAAGACAAATACAATAAAAACAATAAAATAAACAAACTAAAGCAATACGCATACAAATCAAACAAATACAATAAAAGCAATAACTATTAATAGTTAAGCTAAGAGACAGTAAATACAAACAAACAATAAAAGAAACCCAATAAATGCAAGAAAGAAATATAATAAATGAACATATGCAAGAAAAACTAAACAGTGCGCAGACACCCTAAAACCCTAAACCCTAAACCCTAGCAAGCAAATACAATACACGCAGTAAACGCACAAACCAAGCAAATATCAAAGACAACAACAAATGCAAAGACAAGGAAATAAATAATAAATCAAACGGACTACAATAACAAACACAGAAAATGCAGAAATGCAGCCCCACAAACAAACCCTAACCCGTAATTCCCCTAAACCCTAAACCCTAAACCCTAAACCCTAAACCCTAGGGATGCACCTGTCATGATTTTGCCTTCTCCTAAGAGGAGTTTCTTTTGCTTTTTATCGATAAGTTGAGGCCTCACACCCCCAAACCCCTTTGCATACGTCAGGTCTTCCGCTTTAATAGAAGGAACAATCTTTCGTAGGTCCTGCAGCAAACCATGCAACGCTGCAGCAGACTTAGGGTTTAGGGTTTAGGGTTTAGGGAAGTCGCCTGTCGTGCTGTGTTGGCGCAACGACAACACAAAACCCAGTCAATAAGCGAAACCCTCAACCCAACTGGTAATAATAACAGTAATAATAATAATAATAAATAATAACAATAATAAACAATAATAATAATAAACCCTAATCCCTCTCGAGCAAGCTAATCAATAAGAAAAGCTCTTTTCTCCTGTACGCGTCTTCATACAAGCTAGGGTTTAGGGTTTAGAAAGTCGTGCGTGAGGAAGCTGTTAAGCGTATAAGCAGGCGTGCTATGTTGGGGTTTAGGGTTTAGGGTTTAGGGTTTAGGGTTTACATTTGCGAAGAGTTTGAGGTTGAATTTGGGTATTTCAAAGAGGAAGTTGCGCAGTATATAATTGCGCATATGGCTGGTATTAAGGAGCTGCACATACACCTGAAGGAGATCCATATCGGGTTGAATAACCTTTAAGAAGTCGCAGAAGGTGCTCATATTATATCTTTCTAAAAGAGGTAAAGGCAATGCTGTCGGCCCAAACCTTGTCTTTGAACCCGCAACAACATCAGGGTCTCCGTGCACTGCAGCAAAAGGAAGCCTCGAGTCTTGCACGGTGTACACCTTCCCATTTAGCCTGCATGCATGCATGCATGCATGCATTTATATATATATATATATACATGTATATATATATATATTTTAAACTTGTTTATTGAAAGTAAATATCTATTGCTAGGTTATTAAATACAGAGATGGGCAGACAAAGACGCGAAAAGAAAGGAAATGATTAAAAAGAAGAGACAGAAATATGCAAGAGACAGCAACAAACAAAAGGAGACAAAAAAGAGACATACAGAGACAGCAGAAGGACAGATACAAGGAGACAGAAGAAGAGACAAACTTGGAGACTAACAAAGAGAAGAAGACAGAGACAAAGATAAAAAAGAAATAGCAAAGCGATAACGACAGAGAGAAAGACAGCTATGAGCGAAGAGACACAAAAGGAGACAGAGAAAGAGACAAACAACACGGAGACAGCAAAGGAGACAAACAACAAGGAGACAAAGAGGCAGCAAAAGGAACTATGAGACAGAGAAGGAGACAGCAAAAGAGACAGACAACAAGGAGACAAAGAACAAACAAACAAGGAGACAGCAAGAGAGACAGAGAAAGAGACAGAGAAAGGGACAGAGAACAAGAAGACAAAGGAGAGACAAACAAGTGAACAGCAAAAGAGACAGAGAAAGAGACAGCAAAAGAAGACAAAGAAGAGACAAAAGAGGAGACAGCAAAAGAGACGGAGAAAGAGACAGCAAAAGGAGACAAAGAAGAGACAAGGGAGGAGACAGCAGAAGAGAGAGAGAGAGAAAGAGACACCAAAAGGAGACGAAGAAGAGACATTTTGCTTACATGCGATCAGTAAAGTAGAAAGAACCTGCAACAGGAAGACAAGAATATTGAAGGCCGTAGCCCAGCTTCTGTGCAAATAAAAGCGAGTGCCCGCATGCACTTACGACGACAAACTTTGCCTGAAGACAAACGAAATAATATTCGTTTATCTAGTCTATAATATATATATTTTATATTCTTATCATCGTTATTATCATCAGATATGTAATGCTTCTATATCCAATGATATATATATATATATATATGTGCATACTTCTATGCAACAAACAAATACAAATATTAACTCTTTAAGTACACTAATAACGTATATTATATAATATGTATATATATATATATACATATGTGTATATGCATATATATGTATATATTATGCATATATACATATGTATATATAAACATGTATAAATTAAACTATGTAAATCATGGATGTTTATATTATTCAAATAAAAAGAGATTAATGTTTATACAGACACAATAAATAAATTAGAAATATATATATATATATATAGAAATATATATATATATATAGAAATATATATATATATATAGAAATATATATATATATATATAGAAATATATATATATATATAGAAATATATATATATATATAAATTATGTACACCACGCAAATAGAGATATCTGCATGAAAGTGCAAATGCAAATATAAAAACAGAAAAACAAACAAAGCAATAAACAGCAAACAAACAAAACAAATAAAATTACTAACAAGACATGTTTAATAAAAAGCAAACATCAAACAAGAGACACAAAGAGACAAACGTAGAGATGAAGAAGAGACAAATAAAATACAAGTCAGAAAATAAAAGGAGACAAAACAAAACAAACACATGACAATTCAACTGTCTCCTTTCTTTTTCTGCTGCATGCACCGTTGCTAGTAATAACAATGCCAGTAGCAGTAAATAATAATAATAGTAATAGTAATAAATAATAATAAATAATAATAACAATAGTAATAGCAAAATTATAACAATAATGATAGCCGTAATAATAATAATAAAAGCAATAATAATAATAATAATACAGAATAATAATAATAAAATATAATAAATAATAAATAATAATAGGAGTGGTAATAAGACAAAGATATTTATATCTTTCTAATGTTAATTGTTATTACCTTCTTAACGCCTTTGTTTGTAATAACAGAAAATAAATCGCTAGCCTCGCGTTTTATTTGCAGAACCTCAGTATTTAAATGCACATCGATAGCCTAATAAAGAAAAAACAAAGAAAGACAATAAATATAATTCACGCTACAAACAGAAACAAAAGAAGTAATGAAATAGTAATAGCAGCCTGCTAAAAGGAACAAGACAATATCTGCATATATATGTATAATATATATATAGATACAGATATAGATATAGATATAGACATATAGATATAGATATATATACATATATATATATATATAGAGAGAGAGAGAGAGAGTGATAGATAGAGTTATAGATATAGGTATATAGCTATAGATATAGGCATATATATATATATATATATATGAATATCTATACATCTATATACATACATGTATATACACATAGATGCACATATTTCTGCTTACTTTATTACTGGCTCTTAGACTTGTTGCTTTCTCTGCAAGTGCTTCAGCGAGAGTAATATAATTAACCCCGGTGTATTCATTCGGCACAAATACACCGCAGATTTCTTCATCTCGTGGGGTGTACGCAGACTTCAAACCAACGCGAGGCTCCACTTCGCATATCTAAAACGCATGCAAACAAACAATATAATATATATATATATATATGTATATATATAATTATATATGTATATGTATATGACGTGTATATATATGTTGTATATTATCTGTAATAATCTATATGTTATATATATTATGTATAAACTAAATATATAATATACATATATATATAAATATATATATATATATATATTTATATACTTATATAGATAGCTTACTCGCAATCACACGCGTTCTTTATCGTTAAACTGAAAAGAAGTAAATATTTAATATCTTTTTAAATACAATAATAATCGTACTAGACTCGAATAAGAATAGATACACTATAACAATGCATTTATTCTTACTTGTTCTTTATTAATAACACTCGAACAAGAATAGATACACTATAATAAAGCATTTAATCTTACTTGTTCTTTATTAATAAGCTGCAAAGAGGTAAACACCTCTTTAAATATTTTATATCTCTTCTCCATGAAGTCGCACTCCGCCGGCCCCACAGCCAGCGCCATCTTAGGGAAGCGAAATATTACTCTAAAAAACAATTAAATAAAATAAAATAAAATAAAATAAATAAATATATAAATATATAAAAGTAAAATAAATAAAATAAATAAATAGTAGATTAAAAAACAATAACGTGCATGTCAAAAAAATAATTATGTAGGTATGTGTATGTCTATATGTATATGTATATGTATATGTATATGTATATGTATACATATATATATAATGTATATATGAATATATATATATATATATATATATTATATACATATATATGTATATATATGTATATATATATGTATATGTATATATAGAGAGATAAATAAGACAAATGAAAGATAGCAAGCGAATGAATAAGTAATGGGGGTATACATAAATACAACATTAAAAGAAATAAATAAATCAACAAACAAATACACAAAAAGATATAAATATGTTTTAGCGCCTGAACAAAGGGAACAGAGACAAATAATTAACAGTGGACATACAGAAGAAAGACGAATAATAAATAAAATAAATAAATAAATAAATAAATAAACAGCTAAATAACAAACAAATGGTAGGTAAACAAAGGAGTAAACAAGCACCAACAACAAAACAAAAACAAACAAACAAAGCAGGAAAACGCAGTCAATACACAACAAAAAATTAATAAACACATACAAATAAACACACACACAACAACATCCGAAACAGCTGCAACCCTAAACCCTAAACCCTAAACCCTAAACCCTAAGCCCTCACTTGTCTCGCACTGCGGGGGCCAACTTGGTGGCGAAGTTGCGGAGCATGTCTGCCTGTCTCTTGACGATCTTTGCCTTTTCTGCAGCTCACAGCAAACCCTAAACCCTACACCCTTGAACCTAAACCTAAACCCTAAACCCTAAACCCTAAGCCCTAATCCCTATACCCCAAACCCTTAACTCTAAATCCTAAGCCCTGGGCAACCCAAGAAGAGTAGCACAACAGCGTCTGCGTTGTGCGTCGACCAGGGTTTGCACTAATAAATGGAAGGAGAAATGAGGTTTTAGGGTTTAGGGTTTAGGGTTTAGGGTTTAGGGTTTACCTATGGTGTAGTTTGTTTCGATGTCTCCGCAGTGAATAGTTTGCGAGTTATTTTTTGGGTGCGACTGAACAAGGCCGAACCCATGCCTTCTTTCTGCAAGCCCCACCTTGTTCAGATCTGCGCAGGCACAGCAAACCCTAAACCCTAAACCCTAAACCCTAAACCCTAAGCCCTCAAAACCCTGGGGTATAGGTGCGCGTGTATTGACTGACTTGTAAAGGCAGCCAACTCATACAGCAGCGCTGTGCCTGCAACTCCTCCTCCTATAATAAACACATCGTAAGGCTCGGAATTTGTTGTTATGTTCAGGTTTAAATGCTGAGACGACTGAGACGGTGCAGCTTGAGCTGCAGATACACTCGAAAAAGAAGCTGCAGCTACTCCGTTAGAACGGAAGGAAAGCGGTGAAGAATTGCCTCGGGTGTATCGACAGCAGCGGCGACCTGCCACTGCTGCTGCTGCAGCTCTAGAAATAAAGAAAGACATTGCTAAGAAAATAACAGAAGAAGAGAAAAAAGAAGAAAAGAAAAGAAAAGAAAACCCCCCGATGCTGTCGAGCTGCTGCGCCCTCGGCAGCTCAGGTGTACGTACACCCGAAGAATGCAGCAGATTTATTGCAAATTTATCCCCCAAAATGTCTTCTAAAACAATTGATTTAGTTATTTACTGACGAAACTTTGTGTTATCTTTATGTGCATAACACACAACAACCCAGAGCCGCTGCTCCAGCCCCAGTAGAAGGAAGTAGCTGCTGCCGTTCTACATGCTGCAAATAAATAATTTAATTTAAAATAAATTAATTTAATTGTTTTTAATTATCCTCCTCCTGTTGTCGTTCTCTAGGGGGGTTGTGAGGTACTGCTATTTCTGAGGTGTATGTACACCTCAAAGAAATGGAAGATACGAGAAACATAATAATAAATATAAAATCATTATTGAAACTTCTTCTCCTCTCCCTCTCAGTTTATGTAGATAGTGCACAAAGGGGGTCCGCGATATGGCATCATTACTTTCATGACTTACAACAAAGGCGAAGTCTATTCAATAAAAAAAGAATTATTTAAATAAAATAAGAATTCTTTTAAAATCCACATGCAGACGCCACTGTAGCACCCGCTGCAGCTGCAGCAGCGCATGCATACACTGCAGCAACAGCAGCACGCATGAATTGGCTTCTGCAGCAGTAGTACAAGCATACACATCAGCAGCAGCAGTACGCATGCATTCGCTGCAGCAGCAACAAATGTATCCTCTGCTGCAGCAGCAGCACACATGCATACGCAGCAACAGCAACAGATATGCACAGGACAGCAGCAGCACCCCAATAAAAGCAGCTTCTTCTAGGTTTACTTCTTCTTGACTCCTTTATTTACCCTCATAGAGCAGAAAGGCATTGAGCTTGTTTTTGTTTTTGTTTTTTCTTTTAAACAAACAACTCCAATGACTGTGGTGTACTCACTAAGTGCTCGAGGCAGGAGGTGGTGAGAGGAGGCAAACCAAGAAAAAAACAAACCTAGAGTAAACAGAATAAATAGACAAATAAGTAAGCATGTAGTTTGTGCAAAGAAACCGTCTGAGTTATTTTGTATGAGACGCTGAGACGCTGTGTGATGTCCTCCTTTCGTTATTTTGCTTGTTTGTTCATCTGTTTGTTTGTTTTGTTTGTTTTTGTCTGTTTTTGTTTGTATCATCATATATCTCCTCGCCCCCGTCTCTGGCCTCTTCCTTCTCGGGTCTCTGTCTCCTCCTGTCTCCTTCCGCCTCATTTGTTATTTACTTATCTCCTTTGTCTTTATTTATCTCGTTTGTCTTTATTTGTCTTTTTTTGTCTCACCTTATCTTTCTTGTCTTTTGTCTCCGTTATTAATTGTCTCCTTCACTATTGTGTATTTGTCTCCTTTATTATTATTTGTCTCCTTTATCATTATTAGTCTCCACAGACAAAGTTAATAAGTTAATGAATTACTCTTTTATAGGATATGTCTCTGCCTCGCTACGATTATTTGCTTGTCTGTCTTTGTTCAATTTGTTATTCTCTCTGTTTTTTATTTTATTTAGTTGATTAAAAGAAAAACAACTAAAACAGAGACAGCCTGCCCCTGATTAGGCAGAGACAAACTACGCAGCAACAAAGACAGAAAGAGACAGACAGCAGAAAAATAATATCGACAGGAGACAGAGAAGAGACAGACAGAAGAGAGACATCAAGAAGCAGAATGGGGCAATAGCTATGCAGGAGGAGACAGAGACTAAAACAAGGCAAAGACAGAGCAAACAGAGACACAAACAGAGAAAGAAATAGACAAGAAGGCACGATGGAGAGGCTTCAGCATCTGCCTGTACACCTCAGCAGCTGATGGTGTTTATACTTCAGGTGTCTGACCACCTCAGCTGATGATGTTTATCTTGCAGGCGTCTGTACACACACTGCAGCTGTTGGTGTTGGCTTTCGAGGTGTCTGTACACCTCAGCTGCTGCTGCACACTTTTAAGGTGTATATACACCTCAGCTGCTGATGCATATTTTTGGGGTGTCTGTACACATCAAGAGATGATGCAGATCTTTGAGGTGTCTGTACGCCTCAGCTGATGGTATATATATATATATATATATATATATATATATATTTGAGGTGTCTGTACACCTCAGCTGATGGTCTTGGTGACGACGCCTGAGGCGACAGTCTTCCCTCCTTCTCTCAGAGCAAAGCGCAGACCCTGCTCGAGAGGAAGAGGGTGCAGCAGCTCCACTTCTACTTCGAGTTGGTCTCCTGGCATAGCCTATAAAAAATAAAACAAATAAACAAAAGCAAAAGAAAGTAAAAGGGGGAAGAAAGAATAAACTACACGCATGCAGAGGACACGCAATAAGCCCCATGTCTCCTCTTCCTGCACTATACCCTCTTCGTCTCTGTCTCCGTTTGTTCTGTACGTGTCTCTCTGCTGCTGCGTCTGTCTCTGCTTCTGTCTCTGTCTCTCCCTCTGTTTCTTTTTCTGTCTCTGCGTCTTTATTTCTTTATCTGTCTATCTCTCTCCGTTTCTCACTCTATTGCCGTCATACAAGTAATAGTATATATATATAAACGTAAATGTAAATGTATATATATAAATATATATATATATATATATAAACGCATTAATATAATGCAAGAAAAACTCCTCACCATCTCTTTTCCTTCTGGTAAAGTAATGGTGCAGGCCATATCTCCTGTCCTAATGAATGCCTGAGGCCGATAATAAGTGAAGAAGGGTTTCTTTCTCCCTCCTTCTTCTTCCTTTAAGACATAAACATTTGCAGAAAACTTTTTAAATACCTTCAAATGACCCACCGCACCCACCACCATCCCTCGCTTTATCTCGTCGCGCTTCAAACCCTTCACTAGGGCGCCGACCTAAACACAAACAACATATATATATATATATATATAGTTTATATTATACATAAAACTATAAACAATCCATGCAATAAACCCTAAAGACAAAACACCCTCTAAAGCATTATATACATAAGCGTGGAAATGCATATGTATAATTCAATTTTAAGATCATACATGAATAAATCTATATAGATGCGTATATATGTATATAATATATATATATATATATAATAGTATGCTTAGGGTTTAGGGTTTATTGATATTTTACCTGGTCTCCAGCTCTCGCCTCATCGAGTGTTTTTCTGAACATTTCGAGAGCAGCAATTTGCGCTTTGAGGGGTTTAGGGTTTAGACCGACGATTTCCACTGTCTCTCCACCTTTAAGTGTCCCCTGTTCTAAACGCCCTGTCAATACCGTCCCTTTGCCTGTGAAAGCGCAATTTAAATAAAGTATTTGTTTATTTCTTTATCTATTTATTTATTTGCTTGCTTGTTTGTTTAGTTATTTATTTGTTTGTTCATTTGTTTACTTCTTTGTGAATGAATGGTTGTACAGAAGGGAAGGGAGACGCAAAAGAAACAAGCATAAATCAACAGATGAGGAGACAGACAAATACATAAACTATAATAAAACTAACTGATAATATAAAGAAAGCAGCGAGATAAAGGGACATATACAAACAAAAAACAGAAAAGAAAGGAAGGAGATAGAAAAAGAAATACATGAAGAGGCAATGTTTTAAATTGTATTTCTTTACTCCATCAGAGCAAAAGGAGGTCGCAGAGAAACACACAAGAGACAAAAAGAGACAGAGGAACAGCAGAGACAAAAGGAGACAGCAGAAGGTAAAGAGACGGACGAACACAGAAACAAAACAGCGGCAAAAGGAGACAGAAAAACGAGAGATAGAAAATAAAATGAAAAGAAGAGACAAATGGAGACACTTTGTCTCCTACCCGGTATAGAAAGCACTTGTTCTACTGGCAACACCAACGGCAGATCTGCTTTTCTCTCCGGCTCAGGAATAAATGAATCGCAAGCCTGCAATACAATTAAAAAGAAGAAAAGATAAATAAAATAATATAAACAACTATGAATGAATACCACTAACGCAAATGCAATTAAAACAAAAACAAAATACATTAAATAAATCTAACTAACGAACTGATGCCTGTTATACGCACGAGGACAAAGAAATAAAATGTAATTAACTAATGCCTGTTATAGACACAAATACAATTACTAAAAACGCAATACGAATAACAAGCATATGCATAGCTAGGTAGGTAGGTAGCTAGCTAGCTATGTCCATCTAGCTAGCTAGCTAGATATGTTCATCTAGTTAGTTAGGTAGCTAGCTAGGTTCATATAGTTCGCTAGCTAGCTAGCTGTTGTTGAGCTGGACCTGCATAAGTGCGCGTATTGCGTTGACTCCGTATTCGCCTTCTTCTCCGTTGAGTGCCTTCAGCGCTGAACCCCTAACAATAGGAGTTTCTTCTCCAGGGAATCCATAAAGAGAAAGAAGATCTCGCACCTCCATCTCCACCAACTCCACCAACTCCATATCTTCTGTCATATCCATCTTGTTCAGAAATACCACCAAACGAGGCACCCCAACCTGCGCAGACACCCGAACATTAATTGCATACGCATGCGAATGGAAATAGAGAACCGTCAACGGCTTCTTGGATTGCTACCCATCTCAATAACTAATACATTAGCGAGCTAGCCAGCTAGCTAGCTCTATAGCTGAACCGCCCAATCTCCGCGCATTTTCCCGCATATATATATATATATATATGTACATCAACATCTACAGCTTTAAACGCAACATACATATATATGAATATACATATATATACAATGGCTACGCATATGGCGTACATTATTGCTGAGATTGGTATTTGTGTGTAGTTGTTGCTGCTGCTGTTGTTGCTGCTGCTACTCCTGCTCCTGCTGCTGTTTCTCTTACTGCAATTGTAGTTGTGTACTGCTGTTTTTGCTGTTGTTGCTGCTGTTCTTACTGCAGTTTGTTATTGCTGAATTGCTGTGAGGTTTGTCTGCATACCTGTTTAGAAAGGAGGATATGCTCTCTAGTTTGCGGCATAGCTCCATCATAAGCAGAAACAACGAGGATAGCTCCATCCATTTGTGCAGCACCAGTAATCATATTTTTAATATAATCTGCATGCCCAGGGCAGTCAACATGACCGTAATGTCTGTTGTTTGTTTCATATTCCACATGGGTAGCATTGATAGTAATTCCTCTTCTTCTTTCTTCAGGGCTTTTGTCTATATCTGCATATGATTTAAACTCTGTACGACCGTCTGTAGCTAAAACCTTCGTTATGGCCGCTGTTAGCGTCGTCTTCCCATGATCAACATGGCCGATCGTTCCGATATTTAAATGCGGCTTTAAACGTTCAAATGTTCCTACAGCTAGGCCGCGAGAGAAACACAAACGAGCGGCTGGAGAAGAAGAAATAGAAGAAACAGAAGAAAAAACAGGAAACGAGTGCAAAGACGAAGACACTTCCGGAAGCCGAGACCGGGAGGAATGCGAATGAGAAGAAGAAGGCGAAGAAGAAGAAGGAGAAGAAGAAGAAGAGGACGAAGATGAACAAGAAAGAGGAACGGAGGAAGAAAGAGAATACAACCGAGTATTAGGTTGATAACAACGCCCCAAAGCCCTTGAAGAGGTTTTAAACCCACGCAAACCACTAAACCCTCCCTTCGCCGCAACAGAAGACAAACTTCCTCTTCCTCCAAAGCACTTTAAAGCAGAACTTTTTAATTCTAAAGGAGAAAGAGAACGACCGGTAACAGAAACAACACCGGATGCACCGGAAAGACTGCACAAACGGCGAGAAGCACAGAGAGAGCTCCTTAATGCCGCATCCTCACTACAAAGAATGCGAGAAGAAACAAACGGCAAAAAGGGAGAAACACAACCGGGGGATTCCCCCCGCAGCCGCAAACCCCGTAACACCATCGCAGTTAATTTTAAACCCTAAAGCCTAAACCCTAAACCCTAAACTCTGGATCCCCCGCTCTGTGCAAGCCGATATGTTTAAAATACCACAACTGACAAAGGAGGAATTTGGGGTTTCAGAAAGGAGAAGGAGGAAAAAGCCTTTTCGCAATCCTCATGCATCAGCAAAGCCCCATCGAAGCAACGCTCGTTGTTAGCTGGAGTGTTTGCCGTTGTCTTTTACCATTTAAGGCATGCAAGAACTCAAAATTAAATAAAACAAACGGAATAAAAGAGACGGAACGCAATAAACACCTCCTCTATTCTAAACAAAGTAACAAAGAAACGCTGCAGGGCCACCGCTGTTCAATTTCAGCTGCGGCAACAGAGTTGAATGAGAGTAGCTCTTGCTGTCTCTGTTTTCGTTGTCTCTATCGTTGTTTTAGAATAAACGCAGTTAAAACATGGAAAACTCAAACGCAGTTAAATTAGTAGAGGCAAATAAACAGATCTTCTTATTGTTTGCAGTCTTTTATTTCTAACACGGGCCTCTCCTGTCTTTGCATCGCTTGTTGTCTAGTGAGCAAAATGGTGCATGAACAAGTGGAAAACTGTGTAAGAAAATGGATAAATGCATTTCATTTAACAGTGAGGTGTTATTGTGGGTGAATACTGGCGTTAAAAGGCAAAATATTGGTGAGATCGCACCAAATTCATCTTTGCGGTTGTTGCACAGCAGCTCTACGGTCGCTGGTGTTGTATTTCTGTTTGTTCCTTCCTTTCTTCTCCTAATTCCCTCTAATAGTTAAATGACAAGCAATGCCAAGGATATATGGTTTAGGGTCAATCTGCTCCTCTCCTCGGCAAGAAGTATCCTTACCAAACTAGAGGGTTTGTGTTCTAGGGTTTAGTGCTGCAGGTATAATTTCTTGATGTTTTCTCCGCCGCTGGTGTTGAGACGAAACGCAAGAGCAGTCCGTCTGTCCGTACCTTTCTTAACACTCGCTTCCGAGGAAACAACAATAACGGGGCGAGGTCTACCACTCTGTTTTCCGTTCGTCCGAAAAAAATGATGTCTATGTAGTGGAAGGCGTTTGTTGTTCCACAGAGGATGCAAATTTAATTCGTACGTCCTTCACTTTGTTTTTCTGAAGGCTTGTCACAGCTTCATTGGGGCAGCGAGCTGGGAAAATATTTAAGAGGTGCCATTCTGATGCCCTGGGGGCACCTACAGAAAACAGATGAGGATGATTGAAGGAGCACAACTGAAACGAGTTCATGCTACACTGCTTCTACCATAATTTCTCCGGCTCTCTTATCCAACAGATGGCCGTTATATAGTGTCAAGGAGACCTTCTGATATATTCGGCTGCGTTTGCAAAGATAGTTGCACGAAGAGTAGAGATTATCGCGCCGGAGCTTGTTAACTGTTAAATGTTCCAACTTGAGCTGCCCAAGGTCCTAACTACGGGGGCCACGGGTATGTTCAACAACCGAAGAGTTGCTGCGGAAGAGGAAATGGCGGCATTAAAAGGCGCTTGCGGCCCCGCAGACGAATACTGGAGAGGGCGGCGGCGCGAACTGAAGCTCAGTGTCGGTGGAGGGCCAGCAAGGCAAGCCAAAATAGGGCAGGCACAGGTGCCAGGGAGCCGCTCAATCCGATTACTATGCAAGGACAAGGGCCACTTGGCAGAGGAGTGCTTCTCACGCGGACGATCGAAGACCAGGCGAAACCAGGAAAGGGTATCTGGGTGAAGAGATTATGCAACACCATCTAAGCAATAGCAAGGGCACCACCATGGGTCTAGACGCACTACTATTACCAAACTCCACGATAGGGGAGACTACCAGTGGAGTTTAAAATGGCAAGAGGAACGTTCTAGGTGCAGGAGATGCAGCATAAAGGGTGATGCGTGCAGTCACAACAGGGCCAGATGCAATCGAAGTCTGCCCTATGTGGAACAAGATTTTTTTGCAACTGGGGAAAGGGGCAGCCCATTGTTTCGGGCGACTTAAGTATCCAGAGAGTGCACTGAGGAAGAAGATCAGCGTTCACCACATCGATGGGCATGTAGCTAGCCTGAGAATTGCGAGCCCGGAGATTGGATATTGCAGAGAATAAGATATGAAGCGGATGTGCAAGTCGCCACGCGGAACCCGTTAGTGCGAGCACCGGGTCAATAATGGTGCACAGGAATTACAGCAATGCTCTGTTCCGAGATATAAGGAGATACGTGTGAAGCGCTACTTAACACTGGAGTGTAGTTCAGTAGCAAACAAAGCAGTGGCGGCGGATTCAGCAGCAACTAGCGCCGCAGCAGCAGATGCATAAGGCGCAGTTGCAGCACACGCACTTCAACCAGCGCAGCAGCATCAGAAGCAGCACCAACACAAGCAGCAGTTGCACAAGCAACAGTAGCAAGGGCAGCAGCGGCAGAAGCAGAAGCAACAACCGCAGGAGCAGCAGACGCAGCAGAAACAAGCTTAGCAGCAAATGCAGCGATAAAAGATGCAAAAGCAGTTGCCGCCGCAGCAGCACCAGGAGCAACAGGGGGAAATCCGCACGGCAGCCTGAACCCCCTGATGCTAGCCCCAACCTCAACTCAAACAGGAGCAGCAACAGGAGCAGACGCTGCAGGAGTAAAGGGCACAGCAAGAACACCAGAGTTGGCGAAGATGCACACGCTGCTGCCCAAGCAGTCGGCAACTCTTGGGGAGAGTTGTATAAGCAACTTTCCCCCCCGTACCAGAACAGAAGAAGGTATATCACGTAAAAGCGCAGAGAGCAACGAGTGGAATTGAGTGGGCTGCGGAGGGCCAGGCGAATTGCTGCAGACAGGGGGGGAAATTGTAGTGCAGAGCGTTACAATAAACCTGTTTGCCAATGGGAACACAATTAAAAAGTAGAGAAGTAAGCTTTAGTACAATGTTAAAGTGATGCACTGGACAGGAAGAGTGCACAGCAGGAGCGGCCATAATAGCGGCAGGCGACGCCACTTCGGCTCTGAGAGGAAGTGCAAGCAGTTCCTTTAATGCTAACTGAATTCAAGAGAGAAATAATTCGATAATGTATAAAGATTATACTTAATTATGCAGATATATGGGTGCGATTTTACTTAAGCATTGCTGTAACTAGCCTGCGAGACACAAGCACGTGCCTAACAAGCTTAACGTGCACAACAGTGTTAGTGTCCACCGGTTGAACTGCTATGATTGGCTCTGCTGCTAATAACGTGGTGAGTGATGAGGCATGAGTATTAATATACATTGTATTGTCATAATGAGGTAATTTATAAGAAAAGGGAAAAGAAGGAGCCGTCATTTGCATTTTTCTGCCTAGTTCACGGTCCGTTCCATCGAGGCAACCGGAACGGGCAGTGATCACCGACCGCATTGTTTGTTTCAAGGCCCAGAAAAGATTAAAAATATCTTTTTTTGATTAGTTGTTCATGCGAATATTTAATTATTTATTCAGGTATATGGATTAATCTCAGGAAGGCAACCAAAGAGGGGCCATCGGGCGTCGGAGACGGGCGGACAAGAAGGCTACCGAACCAGTTATTCCTTGCTGTTTCTTTTTGTGAATTGAAGATAAAACAAGAATTACAATCATTAATAGTTCATTGTTATACATTTGATGCCTCTAATCCCCTCTTAGGTGGCTTTGCTGCGTTTATCTAAGCGTCTTCGCCCTGCGCTCGCCGCCGGACCTCTCCGCCAATCGTTCAATCGCTTGTCATCGTATCTTCGTCCCCTGTATCCTCTGGTCTTTCAATTGTTTTAATTTTCTATTCAGTCGCTGGAAGAGAATTAACCTAAACAAGACATAGCCATTCATAAAGCAGCGCGCGCTTTTGATGTTCACGAGCAGCTGGCTAGAGGGAAGCCAATTGAATGATGCAGAGAGCAACCGTCGGAGTGTATGGGGAGCTTACGAGTTGAATATCTGAGGGGATTGAAGAGGAAACCATGGGTGAAGTTCCTCTTTTGAATGCAGGAAAGGCAGCAAGAAACAACAAGCTGAATGCAGCAGCTGACAGCATGCAGACAACATACGCTGTTGCCGAGAAGAAATAGAAAGAAGCCACCAAGCTTCCTTCTTCTTGTTTTGCTAGTTATCTTCATTACAGACAATGTCCGCTCTGCCTTCTTCTTCAGCAGCTTCCGCTCCCTGCAATCACAGTACCGACACAGCGGCCTGTGGGCAGAAGAACAGAGAGGGGGCCTCAACAGTTGCTTCTCCTGTAGCAGCTGCAGGTGTTTGTGTTGATTCAGATTTCCCTTCCAGCCACAGAGGAAACTTGAAAAGCTACTTTGACAGTTTGTTCTCCGGGGATTTGTGCTGCAAGTTGTGGTTTACAACCCCACGGTCTTCATCTCGAAAGCTGTTATCTCGCCTGACAGACCTGCTGCGAGCAGCAGCAGGAGAACAAAGAAAAAATTTAAATTGTCATATTCCCACCGATGTGCTACGCAGCCTTGCAGGACACACAAGAGAAAAAGTCTGCTTAGCCAATCATAAGGCATTCTGGCCTTACCCCCCAACATTGATGCATTTGTTCAACGACTTGGAAGTGAGCCGTGTCAAATACTATATAAATGTATATAATCAGTATATTTAATGTTTAATATTGTGTGCGATATAGTATAATATCTATGATATTCATTTAGTATGAAACCTCTAATGTGTGTATGCGGTGTACTGTTAAGAATACGTATAACATTCGCATGCCGTACTACGCAGTGTATAAACCGTAAATTATATATACATATATATTGAATAAATACTTATATCGAAAAACGCCTATGGTGTATCAATGTATGCATCCAGCACTGTGTAATACATATATATTACACAGTGCTGGATGCATCCATACGGATGCATACATTGATACACCATAGGCGTTTTACTATATAAATACTTATTCAATATATATATATATATGTAGAATATGTATGGTGAAGGCGCATCTATCTAGTAACTACGGCTTGTTAATCTATCGGCTCCAGCTGCTTCATTTTTTGCAGGTTTTGTTGGAGTTGTTATCTTCTCTTCCTCTTTCTTCTACGCTTCTCTTCTGCTGTTGCTGCTCTGTCCCCTGCGCTTCCATTCGCTACTGGTTGCGTGTCATTACCTCCTGATATGTGTATTTCTCTTTCCGGCTATGCTGGATGCCTCAGGTGTACGCGGGTGCTCAGTGCATGGGGGACATGGTGGTTCAGAATTCGTCTCAGTTGCATTGGGGCGTGAATATAGCGGGAGGTATAAAGGCAGAGTCTTCTAACTGCGCTGGAAAAGATTTCTGGAGATTCTGCAGCGAATGCTCTGATGGCCTCTTCTGTGGGCCCGAGACTGACCTTCTTCAACATGTCTTTCATACAGCAAGAAAGGTAGAAATATACAGCGCAAGAAGTATAACAAGAGATATACTTTTTTGGGTTGTTTTCGGTTGTCGTGTGACCATAGCTGTGGACAATATATATATATATATATATATATATATGCATATATGTATGCATATGTACATATATGTACATATAGGACTCATAGAGCGCCCGTGCTCAATATAATGAAACTATTATTGTAGTGTAAACGCATATACATAATATATATATATATATATATATATATATGGAGTTGTGGTTCAGGAGTACTGGGCTTCTCGGCGTGTGAAGAATTGGCGTAAGAAGAAGGGTTTGTGTTGGGGTTATCACGGGTGCGGCTGCATCCGCCCTCGAGCTTTGGGTTTAGAAGAAGCAGAAAGAGAAATGGAGGGAGAGGAGATGCCTGCCGAGACAGGAAGACAGGGGGGGAGAGCATCTGGAGGTGAAAGAAAGAGGAAACGAGGCCACACCAACGACAACAACGGCAATACCAACAGCAACAACGACAACGATGTTTCTTGTGCTGCTACTGCATGCAGCGAGGCGTTTAAGGGAGCAAAGAAGAAGAATGAAGAGTTTATTATAAGCAAAAAGAGAGCAAAAAAGAAAAAGGGGTGGGGGCGGCCGTTTGACTGGGTTGATTTATTTAAGTCGTTGAAGGTGAATTTGTGCTGGGAAGAATGGGAGAGATTAAAGTGGCTGACGTGCACAGACCAAACAAACACCGCAAACGCCATGCAAACAAACGAAAGAGAAATACGCACAAATGAGGAAGATAAACGCGACAGCAGTGAACAGCAGCAGCAGCAGCTGCTGCTGCCGCCGCCGTCGCTTCACGCGCTGCTGGAAGAGAACTACGAGCTGCAGCGGGGAAGCGGGGGTACAGAGGAGCAGCAGACAAAAGGGGAGGTTGATTCACACGACAAGGAGAAGACAACGAAGAACCAAGGAGACAACACGCAAAGAAAGAGACCAGCAAACGACCACGAAGATGAGAAGAGACAGTGGGAAGTGGACGGTAACGTCAGTTGCATTCGGTTTGTTCGGAGTGTATCTCCACAGCTGCTACGCATAATGCCTGCATGCACCCACATAGACATTTCATCTCCACCTCTCAGGAGAAACAAACGAAACAACACTCTCCAAACAGAGGGAGGAGGAGATGCTTCTGCAGCCACTGGTGAGCTTGGCAGACAGCTGATAAACGCTTTGACTGGCTATTCAACAGCTTGAGGGTTTAGGGTTTAGGGTTTAGGGTTTACGTTTTCCAAGGAATATTCTTCAGTCGGCTGGTTGCCCTCCTTGCATTTGATATTTCCCATTCGTTCCAAACAGAATCGTGTTGATCCCTGGCGGTTGTTTCTCTTGCTATTTCATTTGTAGGAAATACACAGTAGTTTTACACCTGCACTGTGCATATGGGTGCATGTGTATTACAGCTAAGCCGTAGCGGCAATAGAAGAGGGAAGTGGCTGTCTCTTGCACTTCGAGCCGGTGTTTTCTTCTTTCCTTTCTTTGCCGTTGTTTGCATGCAGATGAACCTAAAGATGAGCGACAGGCCCGCGAGTGCGCACCTGTGCCTCCTGGCGAAGATAACTCTCCTTCTTCTTCTCCCTTTTTTAGTGCTGATGCTGCTGCTCCTGCTGGTGGTGGTGGTAGTGGAGATGAGTGCGAGCAGATAGCGACGGTGGAGTTTCAGCGGATGTGGCCGGTGTTTGTTCGAGTGGGTGAGGAGAGCCGTTTGCCTGTGAGTGCGTCTGCTGGGGAGGAGGGCGTTGTGTTGTTTTTGGGTTGTCTGCTGGAGGTGTTTCACATGCGCATACAGACAGAGAAGGAACTTGCTCTCTGTCTGAAAGGCATCGCAGATGCTGCAACGGCAGACTTAAACACAGCACCGGAGTCAGACCGGCCGCATGAGGGCTTCGAAAGACAAGCAAACAGCAAGAAGGACAAGAGCAACAACGGCAGCAACAGCAACAGCAGCAGTAAAAACAACAAGAGCAACAACAAAAACAACGGCAGCAGCAACAACACCAGCAACAACAACAACGTCAGCAGCAACAACACCTGTCGGTCTCCGACATCATCAGCTCCAACTCCTCTCGGTCTCCCCGAACAGTTTGTAGAGGCATCGACGCAAGCCACAGACAACTCCAGCCAAACAGTAAACGACCTGCAGGAGGCTCGGCGGTTGCCATTGGCTTCCTGTGGAGATGATAACCACAAGGACGGACGAGGAGACGCAACGACGCTTATCAGGAAGAGACTCATTCCCCCGATCCTCTTCGAACCTGCCCCTCGACGGCCTCAACGCTTGTCAGCTCCCCCCTCTTCAGGAGGAGCAGCAGCTGTTGAAGATGCAGAACTTGTATCGGCAGCTACTGCTGTCACCCGTGGTGGGCCTTTGATTATGCGATGGCTAGAAATGGGGTTTGCTAGTGTAGAGGTTGAAGTTGGTTCAGGCATAAATGTGCAGATAGCCAGAATAACAAAATAATTGCAGAATAAGGAAACGGCCGGTACAGGCTTAAACTAAACGAAGTTGCTCGTGGCTTGTGATGAGTGCTGTTGTATTTGTTGTTTGTGGTTTTGGGCGATGTTTCAATTGTCGTTGTTGTATTCTTCTCGACTGATTTTTTGTTTGATTCTGTGCATAATTTCTACGGTCCCTACCGGTCTCGTTAAATTGTTTAAGTGAGACACCACAGTGCTGTGGCTTCCGTTGTTCGAGTCTCAGAGAGGGAGGTTGCCGAGGAATGCACAGTGTCTCATTCGAAAAATAATCTTCCGTCTTCCTCAGTAGCACCATCCGCTCCTTGTGGCGAAAATAATATTATTTCATGTAATGACGAGGTGCACCCGGTCAGAGGAGAGCCTGCAGACTGTCCAAAGGGGGAGCAATGCAGCAGGCAGGGAAACATGGTAGAGATCCTTCAACTGCGAGGAGGAGATGAACCCCACGAAATACGAGAGTGGGACAGCCATGGAGTTGGGAAGACTTCAAATATTTCATATTTGAAAAGGAGACAGAATACCAGGTCCGACAAAACTGATGCGGAGTTCGCCAGTCTGAAGCCCGTGCCGCCTTCTGTTCAGTCGTATGATGGTCACCACAGGAGGAGATTAGAAGGTACAGAAATTCTTCAGGCTGGGCAGACAGCCACAGCCTCTGATTTCAACCCATTCTGCAATGGGAGCTCTCGGTTAAAGGCGCACAACATTGGGAGGGGTGACCTCCAGTGCTCGGGGTACAAAGTGCAGCCGTGGACAGAGCAAAGCTATGGACACCAGGTCAGCATGAAATATAGTTCGTTTTCGAAGAACACAGGAAGCCCTTCAGGTCCACTCAGTCAGGTAGTTTCCTCTCATGGGACTCTTTGTTGGCAATGACCCGCCATCGTTTTTGCGCATCCCCTGTCGTCTGTTATTGCTTGTCTTTATTTTTGAATGATCAGACTCACGCAGCTCAGATGAGGATGGGGGGGCTGCAAAACGGAAATGGGTCGCTGTTTGCTTCATTTGGAGAGGGTGGACTGAGCCATGGTGCTATTTATCAGCAGCCTTTGCACTCCCCACCGCCGCTTTTCCATATGCCATACGCACCGCCTTGCCCAGTTAATCAGCCACCGCCTCCGCCTTTGCGTCGTATACCGTACGCACCGCCTCAAGAAATCAGTTGCACGCACAATGCGGCTTCTTGCGGCGATTTCAAAAGGCATTGGCAAGTAATATCTGGACCCAACACTGCAGATGCTAGTGTTGTACCGCCTGGGAGGGCATTGTGCCCTGCTGTATCGCGTTTGTCGAGACCACACCGAAAGTGGCAGGATTCCAGCAGTACTGGACTCGCTTACCAGTCCACGTGTGAGCTCATACCATCCTCAGCGCTTTGCGTAGGACCCTTCGCTGCCCACCGTGATACTGCCTTATCTGTAGCTGCTCAAGGAAGCTGCCCTCCTGTGCATCACCCGAAATACGCAGACGAACGAGCAGAGGCCATCAAGTGCAAAAACCTTCTATTACCGGATAGCTTGAGCGAGCCTTCTCATGAAAAGGGGCATGTTGTTAGAGGTGGAGCTGCTTTCACCGCCAGCCGTGCATGGAAGCATTCGGGTAATGGTAGATCTGGCGCCATTTTCCAGCCTTCTGAGGCACCCTCGCACAACAACGAAAACCAAGGATTCAAGTCGCAGGCGCGCATACTGGCAGACTCTTGTAGTGCCGTTTCTCGGCATTCGAAAGCCACTACCTGCCAAATGGTTCAAGACGGTAGCCAGTCGAACCGGGACACTGCTCATATATCTAAGACATCTAAAGCTCTGGCTGGGCGCAAACAACTTTGCGACATGCATGCCGATATGCAGACTGAATACAAACTGTACTTGAAACAACGGCTGGAGGCAGTTATCCGTGGAGTTTGGAGCTGGCGTTCCGAGTCAGTTAACGACTTCTCGCAGCATCATGATCAGCCTTTTTCAGTGATTGTTGCACAAAATGTGAGGATTACCCCTTCCTTGTACTTTTTGCACACAAGGTAGGGTGCAAAGTCGGCTGCTCGAGGAGGATCTGCCGGAAATTTAAGTTGTATTTTGTGTGGTGCGTTTTACAGGCAATTAGGAATGGATTCACACCATACATTCTGATGCACTATGCATCCACTACAGGAGTAGAGGAAAGGCTCAAACCACTGGATATGTCTGTTGGCGGCAAAAGAAACATTCCCTTCCACGGCTTCCCGCCGGAATTGGTAGATTCATTATGCAGTGGCATCGGCCATGGCATGATGTACTACTCCGTGGTCCCTGGTAGTGTTTTTCCTATTCATTGCGAACAAGGCGGCCTGGGGGCGTTCAACTTGATCGTTGGGGCGCTCGTGTCCTACACGGAGCAATTGTGCCCATGACGAAGGCTTGGGTAGCCAGTCGCAATATACTTGATGCCATAGACATTGCTGTTACACGCTTCGAGCTATGACAATGCTGCGTTAGCTTCCTATGCACAACTTGCGGTGGGTATTAGAATTGTGGGTTGCTCTATGACTCAGAATGAACTAATACGGACACATGCTTCATGTGGCTCGGTGACAAAGGGTGTGGGTTTCGCTTTGCCCAAGTTTTTTCTACCGTCGAAAGAGACGGGTGGATACCATCGAAGGCTAAAGCCTTGCGACAGCGGTTGCTTCTGCTGCTTGCTTCAACCGTGTGAGCTGAGTTGGCGGCGTTTCCACCAAACGAACTAATTGTGCAGTCTTTGGAGATCAGTGGATGCAGTGTGCGGCTCATCGTAGAAGTCAGTGCGTGCCATTGGATCCTCTTGGTTTAGAACCGCCGTGTGAAGTCGGTAAGCTTCTGTGTCAGATCCATGGAGGCGACGGCATGAACAACCGGCTCCAGGACAGATGTGACGCGCTGCCTCAGAGTTTCGAAAGCTCCAGAGAGGTCGCTGAACTCTGTGAGGTCTTGTATTGTTTTTCCCGGGGAAATGTCTTGAATGCGTATGGCTTTGAGCTGATCCATCTTCGCGGACACGTCAAATGTGGACGCGATGAGTTCGTAAATCCGGTCCATAGGGGGCATCATGTCCTTGACCGACTTCGTGTATCCAGAAACCGTCTCCTGCAGACTGTTGCTTCCTTCGCTAAAGGATTCCGCCAGATTCGCGGGTCGGACGCTGTCGACCATGTGGGATACCACGTGATTCGTGATGTCAACTTTGGAATACGACTCCATCGTCGCTTGTAACGCCGTGAAACGCGCGGATAATTCGCTCCGCGATTTGCTCGCCAAGTCCGACAGGCCCTCCATTATTTGTTGAGGATTCTGAGAAGTGATCTTGTCCATTGTGTTCCTTGAAGCGTCCAACATCTTCGAGATCTTGTGGGAGTTGGTGACGGTGCGGAAGCCTTATCTGAAACGAAGTGAATTAGTTTATTTGAACAAAACATTTGTTTGAGCTAAACAGCTTACTTGTATATATAATGCTTATAATGCTTTGAAGATGCCTATTCTAGATTAGCCTTCCGAGTTGTTTAATGTCTGGATCGGATTGTGACCTACCAGACTACCGTCTCGCCTACCCGCTGTCTTGACACCTGGGCAAGCGGGGCGCACAAGCAGCAGCTTGGCGTACGCATGGCCAGCGCGACCTTCCGAAATTTTTCTTTGGATGTGCTAGGATGTGCTGCATTTTGATAGTCATGAACGGAGTTTTGATGTTGTAGTTGCAGTGCAATAATGCCATCTTCCAATTGTTACGCCTTGCCGTCCGATGGCTTCTAACACTACGTTGGTGTGATTCGAGACCGATGAGCCATTAACCCTGCAGAACACAAAGGTTATGTAAAGCGAATATTCGGTATACTTACATAGTAAACTCAGTCTTCTCGAGGAAGGTTGTTTATCCTGTTGGACATGAGATGTAATGCCAAATGGTCCAGTGGTCTACATGGTACGACAGCAATTATTAGTTTGCAAAGTTGGTGGGCTAGCTTCCCCTGAAATCCTTCAACCTTGCTTCAATATTCATTTATATTCGCCTTCAAGCAGCTTAGGCCTACGTTAGAAGAATGCATATGCGGGCAAAGCGGGCAGGCGTGCCCAGCCCTTAGCGCTACCATGCCTCACTGCATGCAGCTTCGCACACAATCCTGTGTGTTCCTTTCCTATGCCCTTCAATAAGCAAACAATTACCAGCAATTTGGCTGGATACAAGTCCTTACTTTCATATAGAGGGGCCCGTTTGGTTCGGGCATTTGTGGGAGCGGAGCCGCGAGATGATACCGGCGAGGCACCTAGAATACTACGTGACTGAGTGGGTTATTGCATCTCTGGAGGCAATTGTAGCTCACCGGTTGTTCCCACATATTGGCTCCCCCTCTTGTAAGCCTGTAAATCTTCTTCGGCCAACACACGTCTCCGATGAGTTGCCATTGCCCTTCCGCTGCAATGACCGTTCCGTGCGGGATATACATCCACCAAATGACGGCTCACGAAATGTTGCTACTTCTTATAAGAACAGTAGTAGACAAAACAGGAGAGCTTGCCTTTACTCGGTGGACTTCATTCCTGAGTCTGCCCGACACTTTCGCATTGAGATTCCTCAAATTGAGAGTCTGAGGGCCGCTCTGCTCTGCGATCCAAAGTTCAGTCTGCATCATTCTTGGCAGCTTCGCGTTGTCGTTTACTTACTTGTGCCAGTGGTTCGTCCTTCTAACCAAGGGTACTCCAGGAGCGGTTCTTCGTCGTTGAGGGCCAACGGTGCGAAATCCAGTGAGAGCGACTTGAACGAAACGGACTCGAATAGAGCGTCGACTGAGTGCCATTTTCTCGAGCATAATTCCCTCACATCGTTTCTGCATGGTATCAGTATTTATCCCGAAACGCAAGGGAAAGTGTTGCCGTTGCTTGCTCTTCATTCTTCAACAAGAGAGAGCCATAGTCATCTCAACCTAGAAGAGTGGATTCTGAATTTCCACCCGTCGGTCACATCTGATCGTCACGCAAAGTTCGAGCAGAGAAAGTTGTGCACAGCTTTGAAGGGTTTGCTGGCGACTCTGCATTTCCTTCCGGCGCATTCAGCTCTCCTGGCTCTTGCGAACACCGGAAAAGCAAAGCGCAGAGAAGCTCAGCAGATGTACGTGGAGACGCACATCTTCGCTCGTTGGCGGGGGGGAGACTCCCACGTGCGGCATCGGCGGAGCCACTCTGCTACTCCCTGGACGCCTTTGGTTTCTTACAGATCGGATTTAGAAGACTCCTTGGTGTGTCGATCTCCTGATGAAAGCTTTGGAGGTGTAGCGGCAGGAAACCCAAGCTGGTTCCCACCAGAGGAGAGCTTAAATTCTTCTCCTCCGCTGCGCAGCATCGCACGCTCTTGTGCTGCAGGGAGTTCCTCTCAGCACCAGTCGTATTCATGTACAGTCCTCCCCGAGCCACCAACTGCTGCCCCCTTGAGTTCCTACTCGTGTACGCAGGAGGCAGCAGCAGCAACAGCAGTAGCAGAGCCAACTTGCAGCAACACCGAGGCCCTCCACTACCCCTCACGGCGGTCCATCCGCAACACCAACAGCAGCTATGCGCGAAAGTGTCGGCGGCATGGGGCTGAGCTTCCGAGAGGTGAAGAGGGTTCTCTTCCTGTTCCTTGCTCGGGATGCAGCGGCAGCAGCTGCAGCAGTTGCAGCTTCAGTTGCTGCTCTTCAGGCGGAGGAAATGATGGCCGGAGCAGCCTTGCCCAGCGAAACAAAGAAAGGAAGAAAAAGTGCACATTTCTTTCACTTGCAACATCTCTGGGCACGCTGGAGTGTACTGTCACGTACAGTGAGGAGTTGGCGGAAGACATCGTTGCTTCAGGGGAATTGGACTCAGGTGACGGCTGCCTTGAAGGTTTTCAGCCGATAGCAGCCCCCTCCCTTTCCGAGAGAAGAGGCCTAAAGAGCAGCAGCAGCAACAGCAGCAGCAGCAGCAGACGGTGTGACCCTTTGCTAGAGGGCTCCATAGCGCCTGTTTCCGACTCCGACATTTGGTTGGAGATGCACTGCAATTGCCCTGAAGGGATTGGGGGCCAAGCTTCTGCAGCAGATAATTTTTTCTCAAGAGAAACGTTTGCTGCGTCAGACATAGACCGGCCTGCTGCTGCTTCTGTCGCTGCTGTTGCTGGTGCTGCTGCTACGCCTGCTGCTGCGCCTGCTGGTCCGTTTCCTTCTCTTTCTCTAGCAGCGGCCCCGACGTATGGGCGGAGTGGGGGCGGCATCTGGCAGGGGTTGCTGCAACGGCTGGCTTTAAGGCGTTCATACCGCGTGCCTTCTTTCCCTATGTACAGTTTGGGTCTCGGGCCTTTGCTAGAGCGTTGTCCGCCTCGGGGCGTGCTTAAGATTCCGGCAGCAGCAGCAACAGCAGCAGCAGCAGCAGCTGCTGCTGCTGCTGCGGCGCGAGGTTGCCTCAGCAGGAAAGGAGAGGAACCCGCAGGGCCCCGTTTGCGTCCCTGCATGCAAACAGCTGCTGCCGCCCGCAATGGCGCTGGAGCAGCTTGCTCAGCTCTTCTTCCCTCGCAGCGGAAAGCCAGCAGCGGCAGCAGCAACAGCAGCAGCGGCAGCGGCAACAGCAGCAGTAGCAGCAGTAGCAGTTTAGAGTGCAATGGGACAGCGGAGGACGTGTTGGATTTTGGTGGGGGTATTGGCGTTGGTTCTTCGGTTTGCAGTTCTTTGTTTATAGACAGCGATTTAAGTCGTTTAGAAGAAGAACTGCTAATAGCAGAAGACGCAGGAGGGCTGAACAAAGGACTGCAGTTGGATTGCCGGCTTTCAAGTGATGATTTGCTGCCATTTAGCTCGTTGTGGCTTTCCAGCAGACAACAGCATCTTTGTCAGCAGGAAGGAGAAGCTAATAAGACTCGTGTTGCTTCTGCTTCTTCTTCTTCTTCTTCCGCTTCTTCTTCTTCCTCCGCTTCTTCTTCGTCCTCTTCTGCTTCTTCGCCTGCCTCAGGCCCTGCCGCTGCCTGTTTGAATTTTCTTAACGAACAGCAAATGCATGCAATTGAAATGAAGATCAGAGAACTCCTGAAGGGGGAGGACATTTTGGGTTTGCATCCGTGTTCGCCTGCTTCTTTGTCTGGTGTTTCGTCTTCTTCTTGTTCTTTCTCTTCTTCTTCTTCCTCTTCTTCTTCGGCCTCGTGCTCTTTGTCTTCTTCCCCTTCGGCTTTCCCCTCTCCGTTTCATCTCTCCAACTACCTGTCTGCTGTCTTGAGGGCGTTGGAGTCATTTGCAAGAAACCCGCTCATAGCAATATCAGAAAACGAAGACAGCAGCTGCTTCAGCAGCGGGCTGGGACCTGGGACATTTGGCTTGCAGCCGCATCATCAATACAACGCCAATTACAGCAAATCACTAGTGCTAAACGAAACCGTGAAAAGTGTTCAGCCTACAGGAGATCAGCAGCGCACGCAGGAGCAACAACAGCAGCAACAGCACCAACAACAGCACAAGCAACATCCACAGCATCCACTGAAGCATCAACAGGAACAGCAACAACAGCAGCAGGAACAGCAACAGCAACAGCAACAGCATCAACAGCGGCAACCACAACAGCAGCAACAGTTGCATCAGCCTCATCAGCAAGAGCAGCAGGGCAGAGGGCTGCCTCGTCTTGTCAGTCTGTTAGCGGCAACATTGGGCGCAGAATATCAGGAGAAGAAACTCCAGAAGGAACTTCTCTACGAAAATTTGGATCTACGGCAAATTGAAAGAGGCTGCTGGCTCTGGAGTCACAGAACAGGGGGAGACTGCTGCTGTATAGACAGTTCAGTTGGAGACAAATACGAGAAAGAGAAAGGAAAGGAAGAAGACGCAGGCAGAGAAAACAAAGCTAACGAAAACAATGAAGAGTACAAAGAGATAAGGAGAGATAAACGTGCATCGCAGTACAAAGGCGAATATAGGCACACCGACGAAACCGAAGACAAAGGCAAAACAAAAGAACAAGAATATATAGAAAACGACAAAGAGAGAGAAGGAAATAGAGAGCTCAGAATGAACCTACAGGACGATGCCTTCTCGCCCATCTGTAAGAGAAAACTCACTATATTATTTGCGTCTTTCTTCGTTCTGTTGGTTTTTTGTATTTTCGTTTCTTAGCAGAGGCATATGAAAGAAGAAGGGTGGCTTACAAGAGACAAACAAAAACAGACAGAGGCGGATATCCCTATCCAGCTGTCTCGTGGTTCGAAATTATATTCTCTGCTTGGTTTGTTTGCTGCGCTGTCTCTGCGAGTCCCTCTGTCTCCCGTTCTTCTGTCTCTGTAGCAGTTACCATATGTAATACGTAAGATGCATTATATCGCATGTGTAGTAATACCCACAAAATGCCTAATATACATACACAATATATCCATGTCTATATGTATATATAAATATTTATACACCTCCCTCAGTCTTCTTTTTGTTCATTACAACAACCGAGGAACTAGCAGTGAAGTGAAGGAAGAGCATTTCCTCCCTTGTCTTATTCGTCGTGTTCTGCGTAGTAAACGCAGAACGGGCATATAGTTTATTTACATGCTGCTGTCGTTTTAGTAGCCTCTGCATTAGAAGCACTAAATACACTGGTTTGGTTTTTGTTTTGTTTTTCCTTTTTTTTACTTTGCAGCCCCTCTTTGTTTATACCCAACGGAAACGTTCAGCTGCTGCCTTAGACCGAGTGAAGCCTTTTGGATGCTTGAAGAGGCAGTGAAAGTGTTGATGGAGGCACACCAAGAGTGGCCTTGCAGAGGAGAAAGGGATGAAGAAGAAAAAGAAAAAGGAGAAGAAGGAGAAGACGAAGAAGACGGAGAAGAAGGAGAAGAAGAAGGAGAAGAACAAGAACAGGAACAACAAGAACAAGAGCGAGAACAACAACAGCGACGACAACGACAACAACAACAACAACAACAACAACAACAACAACAACAACAACAACGGGAAAAACAACAACAGCGGAGAGAAAGCGAAGGCGAGGAGGAAAACGAAGAAGAAGAAGGAGTAGAAGAAGCAGCAGCAGCAGAAGAAGAAGGAGAGGAAGAAGAACAAGACGGACACGAACAGCAAGAAGAACGAGACGAAGAAGAAGAACAACAGCAAGAGCAACGACAACAAGAAGAACACGACGAACGAGAAGAACAAGGAGAAGACGGAGAAGTGCGGGAAGAAGCGGAGGAAGGAGAAGAAGCAAAGGAACTGAAAGGAGAAAAAGAAGAAACAGAAGAAAGGAAAAAAGAGGAAGAAGAGGAAGCAACAGAAGAAAAAGAAAAAAAGGAAGAAAAGGAAGAAAGAGAAGAAAAACAAGAACACCAAGGAAGGAAAGAAACGGCAAAAAAGGAGGGAAAAGAAGAAAAGGAAGGAAAGGAAGGAAAACAAGAAACGGAACAAAAAGAACAAGAAGACGAAAGAGGGGAAAAGGGGAAGGAGGAGGATTATCGCGAACGATCATACAAACGAAACGACAAGAAAGAAGACAAAACTGCAAACAATGAACGCACAGAATTGAAGGAGAAAAACCAAGAAAAAGACTCAGCACGATATGCAGAAAAAAAAGAAGATAAAAACAAAAGCGAAGCCAAACAAAAAGAACGAAAACAAGACGACGAAGAAGAACAAGAAAAAGAACAAGAAGAAAAGGAAAAAGAAGAAAAAGAACGAGAAGAACAAGAACACGAAGAAAAAGAACAAGTAAAAAAAGAACACGAAGGAGAAGAAGACGAAAAGGAGATAAAGTGGTTTGATGCAATCGGAGAAAATGAAGCAAATGGCATTAATGAAGTGGAAATTTGGAAAATCCAACCAAAGACAGGAAACGAACAAAAAACGAAAAGAGAGAAACCCCAGAGAATAAACAGAAATAAACAAATACAGAAACAAGTACAACAACAAATGCAACAGAGAGAAGAACAGAAACAAAATCAAAACAAGCAGCAAGAGCAGCATCAAATGCAGAAACAACAAAGAGAAGAACAAGCAAGAGAAGAAGATATGGAGTTTTTCTTCAATTCTTCTGTTGGCCCTTTAGAGGAGATGACCGAACTTCTGCAGGGATTTGAGGTAAATAAGCAACTACAAAAAATATATCCTTTTTAGTGATGTTTAATAATGTCCTGTAGGGGAGGAACCGTTTGTGTAATATATAGTATCATTGTACACAGTATGATAATGCTTTTTTATAATGCATCATAGTATTGTAGAGTGCCTTTCTTAGTACGTAATAATATTGCATATATGTATATATATATATATATATATATATATGCATATATATATATATATATACATATATGTATGTGTAGTTTTTCATCTTGAATAATAATACATAATAATCTATAAAGTATAATACTATTTTATAATGCATAATAATATTGTATAGGGTACTATAATGTTAACACTGTATACTTTACAGTAATAAGGTATAAGAAAATTGTGCAGTGTATAATAATAGTACGGTATAATCTATAGATAGACTTTATTATAATGCTGCAAGAGGTATGATAATATTGTCTGCATTACAATATTGTTTAATGCATAATACTATTGTTACAAATATAATATTGATGTTGTATACAGCGCCATAATGTAATATAGCAAATAATATTTAATTGCAATAATATTGTATAAGGCAGCATAATATTGCATAAGGCGCAGTAATATTCAATAAGGTATAATAACATTGTAATATTGACTTTGTATGCTATAAATTAGTATTGTAAAACGCATAATGATATTCTATAAGGAATAATAATAAATTGTATAATGCATAATAACCCTGTACAATAATTACAGGGACATTATATAGATTTTGCATCGTAGTATTATAATACCTCTGTGAAATATATTTAATAACGTACAATATAGAATGCAATATAACTTAGTATAATGCATAATAGTATTGCATAATACAAAATGACTTAGTAAAATGTATAATAGTATTGTGTAGCATAAAACAACTTAGTAAAATGTATAATAGTATTGTGCAATATAAAATAACTTAGTAAAATGTACAATAGTATTGTATGCTATATAATAACTCCATAGAAAGTATTATTGCGTTATTTATTTATTTATTTTGTCTCCAGGACATCGAAGAAGCCTTTCTGGGCAGCGGCTTTTTGGGTTTTTGTTGACTCCCGTTAAGGGGAGAAGTACAACAAATAAACATTATAATTTAAAAATAAATGAAAATAAATAAATACAGCCCAGTGCATCGAGAGACAGCGTGCACAGCAGCAGCAACAGCAGCACCAGCTGGAGCTGCAGCAGCAACAGCAGCAGCTGCAGCAGCAGTAGCAGCAGCTGCAGTAGCAGCAGCAGAGGCAGCAGAAGTTAACCGCAGCAGCAGCAGCAATACCAGCATCTGTAGCAGCTGCAGCAGCAGCAGAGGCAGCAGCGGCAACGGCCGCAGCAGCGATCGCTGTGCCTGCCGCCTTTGCCTCTTCATTTGTTTTCCAGTTTGTCCTTCCTCTCCTTTTCGCTTTTATTTCTTTTTATTGCCGCTTAAACGATATATTTCTTTGCTTTGTTTGCATAACAGAAGTTATTTAAACAAACTTCTTTGCTTGCTGCTCTTGCTGCTGTAGCTGTCTCTTCTCTCTTTTAGGAGATATGCAGCAGAGACGAAGCCGTTTGATAATTGGCGGCTGTATCTACACGTATCGTCACACCTAGCTGTGCATACATATTTAGCATTTCATTCACAGTCATTATATATATATATATGTACATGCATGTATATGTATAAATATATACAAATATAGCCTTATATATACATCCG
>NW_013549507.1:7900-11920 GCF_000499425.1 Eimeria acervulina | reverse complement strand
ACGAGGGCTTCAAACTCTTCCTCGCACAGCAGCAGCAGCACACGTCTGCTGCTGCTGCTTCTGCTGCTGCTGCTGCAGCAGCAAAACGCAAGAGAGGGCTGTCTTCTTCTCCCTCCACCCACCACCCGATTAAACAAAAACAACTCGCGGCCTAAAGGCCCAAACTGCACGCAAACCCTAAACCCTAAACCCTAAACCCTAAGCCCTAAACCCTAAAACCCTAAACCCTAAACCCTAAAACCCTAAACCCTAGTAAACGGTTGAGGCCCAAACTGCACGCAAACCCTAAACCCTAAACCCTAAACCCTAAGCCCTAAACCCTAAAACCCTAAACCCTAAACCCTAAAACCCTAAACCCTAGTAAACGGTTGTAAATCCCAGTAAAACCCAAACCCTCATGAACAATACACCCCCATAAACCCTAAACCCTAAACCCTCGTAAACCCTAACTTTAGCCCTAAACCCTAAACCCTTCCTCTTAGGCGCTGGCCCTCAATTCAAAACCCTCGGCGTAAATAGTATACCCTAATAAACCCTAGTAAACCCTAACAAACCCTAACAAACCCTTATAAACCCTAATAAACCCTAATAGACCCTAATAGACCCTAATAAACCCTCATAAACCCTAATAAACCCTAATAAACCCTCATAAACCCTAATAAACCCTAATAAACCCTCACCCTCGAGCGTTCATCTCCTAAACAAATGCGAGAGCGCGGAGGGAAGCCTTCGTAAGCACGCCAAGCTAAAGCACCCGTCTTGCTGTTTTGTTTTGCTGCTGCAGCAGCAAATCTTGACAAGCTGTCTTTAAGCAGAGGCTCTGCTGCTGCTGCAGACATCGAAGGGAAACGCTCGTACACAGATAATGCTCCTGCTGCTGCTGCTGCTCCTGCTGCTGCTGCTGCTGCTCCTGCTGCTGGCGTTTCAGGCGCTGCTGCTGTTGCTGGAACTTGAGGGGCTGCTGCTGCTCTTGCTGCTGCTGCTGCTGATTCAGGAGCTGCTGCTGCTGCTGTTGCTGCTTCAGGCGCTGCAGCAGATGCATCTGATGCTGCGCGTTGCTTTTTCTTCGGCTTATCCGGTTTTTCTGCTGCTGTTTCTTCGTTTGGCTGCTCCTCTGATGAGCCTGTTGTTGCTGCTGCAGCATCAGTTGCTGTTGCTGCTGCTGCTGCTGCTGCTGCTGCTGCTGCCTTCTGCTTTTGAAGCTGCTTCTTTTTCTGCTTTTTCAATGGTTTCCCCTCCATAGAACTGCTCCCCTCTGGATCTGCTGCTGCTGTTGCTGCAGCAGCAGCAGCAGAGGCTGCTGCTGCAGTTGCCAGATGATGCCTGGAACCCGAAAAACGTGCTGCTGCAGCAGCTGCTGCTGCAGCAGCAGCTGCTGTTGCTGCTGCCGTTGCTGTCTCTGCTGCTGTTGCAGAGACAGTAAGAGGCCATTTGCTGCGCAGCTGCAGCAGAGAGAGATCTCCTAAGGGTCCTACTGCTGCTGTTCTTGCTGCTGCTGTTACTGTTGCTGCTGCTGTTCTTGCTGTTGCTGCTGCTGTTGCTCTCCTTGCTGCTGCTCCTGCTGCTGCTGTTAGTGCTTGAGCCGAGCCGAGACAGCAGCACATTGATACGGCAGCAGCAGCAGCAGCAGCAGGAGTTGCAGCAGCAGCAGCAGCAGCAGCAGCAGCTTGGCGCTGCAGCAGCAAAGTGCTGCCGATCATGATCAGGGGGGGAGGCGAGACATCGGCGTTGAGGCTAAAAAGTCTGCAGCCCCCAACCTCGTAAACCCTAAACCCTAAACCATAAACCCTAAAACCTAAACCCTAAACCCTAAATTACTAGCCTGGCCTACTGAGACCAGACGATGCATGCCCGCTCGTGCTGCTGCTGCTGCAGCAGCTGCTGCTGTTTTTGTTGTTGTTGCTGCTGCTGCTTAGGAGAATCTGCAGCAGCAAACGAAATACTAATATGGAAGGCTGGATCTAAAGTGTAACGCTAAGGGTTTTTGGTTTAGGGTTTAGGGTTTAGGGTTTAGGGTTTACGGGGCTGCGACCCGGAGGGCAGCCCCACCGATGCGGCTTTCTGCGGTCCTCCGCCAAACCCTAAACCCTAAACCCTAAACCCTAAACCCTAAATCCTAAACCCTAATTGACTGTGGCTGAGTTATTGAGCAGTTTTTTATTTTGTGTAGAGCTTTACTGAGGAGGAGCCGAGCAGCAGCTTCTGAACCCGAAGCCCTAAACCCTGAACCCTAAACCCTAAACCCTAAACCCTAAACCCTAGGCTCTTTGAATCGCACCAGGGGCAACTCGGGCCTCTCTGTGGCATTTGGTGGTTTAGGGTTTAGGGTTTAGGGTTTAGGGTTTGGGCCCGAAACGGGGATTGAGGGTTTGCCTTGGGCCGTCGAGTCGAAACCCTAAACCCTAAACCCTAAACCCTAAACCCTAATTTAGGAGTATTTTCTGTTGCGTGCCTCTCTTTATCGCTCTATCTTTGCAAGCCCGGGGATCTAAACACCCAAACCTAAACCCTAAACCCTAAACCCTAAACCCTGAAGATGCCGCCAGCTAAGAAGAAAGACACAAAAAGTGAGAGGGGGCAGCAGAAAGCCCTGGAGAGAGAAAAGCAAAAAATAATTGAAGACAAAACCTTCGGCCTCAAAAACAAGAATAAATCCAAGGCCGTGCAGAAGTAGGGTTTAGGGTTTAGGGTTTAGGGTTTAGGGTTTAGGGTTTCGAGGGTCCCACACTCTCTGCTGCTCTGTGGAGAGTTTTCTGCCTGCTGCAATTGGGGCAATAGCAGCAGCAGCAACAGCAGCAGCAGCAGCAGCAGCAGCAACAGCATCAGCAGCAGCAACAACATTTAGGGTTTAGGGTTTAGGGTTTAGGGTTTAGGGTTTCGAGGGTCCCACACTCTCTGCTGCTCTGTGGAGAGTTTTCTGCCTGCTGCAATTGGGGCAATAGCAGCAGCAGCAACAGCAGCAGCAGCAGCAGCAGCAGCAACAGCATCAGCAGCAGCAACAACAACAGCAGCAGCAGCAGGAGGCGAAGGTTTCAATATTCTTTGGTTTGCGTTTGTTTTTGTAGTGGTTTGTTTGTGTTGATTGCTTCCTTTTAGGGTTTAGGGTTTAGGGTTTAGGGTTTGTTTGCTGCAGGTTTATTAAATCGGTGCAGCAGTCAGCAAAGGGCCCTCAGAAAGGCGGGGAGTCGCAGGAAATATTAAAGAAGAAGCAGGAGCAGCAAGCAAAGAAAGCTATGCTGCAGCAGCAGATGCTTCTGCAAGCTCTATTCAAAGGTCAGGGTTTAGGGTTTAGGGTTTAGGGTTTAGGGTTTAGGGTTTAGGGTAGTTTAGGGTTTAGGGTTTAGGGTTTAGGGTTTAGTGGTTAGGGGTGAGGGAGAGGGTTGAGGGTATTGGGGGATCACGACTTAGGGTTTAGTTGTGGTCTAGGGTTTAGGGTTTAGGGTTTAGGGTTTAGGGTTTGTGTTTAGGGTACGTATTGAAAGAAGAAGAGGTAGTAGCGTCTGACGAAGAAGAAGAGCCGATTGAAGAGAAAGTAGAGAGAGAAGTAAAACAAACATCTTCAGCTTTCTTTGCTTTGCTTTCTTTCTTTTGTTTGTTTGCTCTATATATATATGTAATATATATATATATATACTTCTGTGTGTATTAAGATGTATATTATATATATTGTATATATTATCTATATGTAGTATATAATATATATATATATATGTATATATATATATATGTATGTATATATATATATATATTATATGCATATACATATACTATATATATATACATATATATATATATATTCATATATATATATATATATAAATATATATTATATACATTATATATGGAGGTGTTCGATATTATATACACTGCATATTATGTTGATACCGCATATAATATATTTATATTATATATATATTATACAATATATATATATTATGTATAATATATATATATAGGCACATCACTAAACAAATAAATATATATATATGTAACTATAGTATATAAATCTATACAAATATT
>NW_013549507.1:0-7800 GCF_000499425.1 Eimeria acervulina | reverse complement strand
ATATATATATATATATACATATATATATATATATATATATATAACTAAGCAGACAACAGATAAATAAACAAAGTAAACAAACAAACAAACAAACAAACAAACAAACAAATAAACAAACAAACAACCAACCAAACAAATAAATAAACAAACAAACAAACAAATAACTAAATAAATAATAAGTGCCTTTGTGCTGCAGAGACGTGCTCTGCCTCCTGGAGGCACTCGTGTTACAGCGGAGACATTTGCTGCGTGGAAGTCTAAGAAGAAAGAAAAGAAGGCTGAAGCAGCAGCAGCAGAAAAGAAGAAAGCAGCAGCAGCAGCAGCAGGGCCTGCAGCAGCAGCAGGATCTGCAGCAGCAGCAGCAGCAGGAAAACATCTCTCTGGTCGCGACTTATTCTCTATTAACCCTGAACTCTTCGTAGATTGTGAAGGCGCTGCTAATGAAGAAGATTATCAGCAAGAAGTTTGTCTTTGTTTTTATTTTGTTTATTATTATTAGTTTTATTATTATTATTATTATTATACTTATTATTATTATTATTAGTTTTATTATTATTATTATTATTATTATTATTTCTATTATCCTCTTTGTTCTTTTCTTTAGTCTTCTCTTTGTTTATTATTTTCTTTGTTCTCTTCTTTGTTTGTTTCTTTATTATTTTCTTTATTCTTTTCTTTTATTCTTATCTTTTATTCTTACCTTTATTCTTATCTTTATTATTGTCTTTGTTTATTATTCTCTTTGTTCTTATCTTTATTATTTTGTTTATTAATCTCTTTGTTTATTATTGTCTTTGTTTATTATTGTCTTTGCTTATTCAATTCTTTTCTTTCACCTTTTGTTTGTTTTTTTCTCTCTCCTTATCTCTGTCTCTTTATCTGTTTCTTTATCCGTCTCTATATATAATATATATTTATATAAATAATATATATTAATATATATATATATGTTGTGTATATATTAATATTTGTATTATTAATATATATACAACATATATATCTTTATTTTGTTTGTCTGTCTGTCTGTCTTTGTCTGTCTGTCTGTCTCTCTTTTTCTGTCTCTCTTTTTATTTTTTTATTTTTATTTATTTTCTTTGTTTTTATTAATCTCTTCTTTAGCGAGTCAGCAAGAAAGCTTCATTTGTTTATTTTTTATTTGTATTGTATTAATTTTATTTATTATTTATGTTATTTATGTTTATAGGAGGTTGAAGAAGAGCAGGAAGAAGAAGAAGAAGAGACAGAAAAAAGAGAAGACAGCGTAGAGCCTTCATCATCATCATCATCTTCATCATCATCATCATCATCATCATCATCATCTTCTTCTTCTTCTTCTTCTTCTTCTTCTTCTTCTAACTCAGCAGCAAACACAAAAACAAATACTCCTACCCCAATCAAACCCCAACTCTTCATGGAGGACATCGCACCGGTACAGCAGACATACTAGCTAGCTAGCTAGCTAGCTAGCTAGCTGGCTAGCTAGCTGGCTAGTTGGGGAGTCGCAGGATTAGCTAGCTAGCTAGCTAGCTAGCTAGCTAGCAATCAGCTCACCTAGGAGGTTAACTAGTTAGCAACTTAGGTAGCTAGCTACTTAACAAGTCGGCTAGCTAGCTAGCTACCTCAACAAAGTCGGTTAGCTAGCTAGCCAACACAATAGCTAGCTAGCTAGCTAGCTAGCCTTCTGTTGCTGCGAGTGCTGCTTTTACTCAGGAGGATTTGGAGGCCCTGGACGACTGAACGAAACGCAAGACGCGATGCATGCGTTTGCTGCACTTGGAGAAGGATAGCTAGCTGGCTGGCTAGCTAGCTAACTAGCTAGCTGGCGAACTAGCTGGCTGGCTAGCTAGCTAGCTAGCTAGCTAGCTGTGTGTCAGAGGCGCGTGTGGAGGTCAATGTGCTGCCAAGGGCACCCAGCAGCCTGGGGACCTTGAAGCAGCTAGCTAGGTAGCTAGCTAGGTAGCCAGTGAGTTGCAGCTGGTTAAGCGGTTAGCTAGCTAGCTTACCAGGCTGCTAGCCAGTGAGCTGCAGCCTATTCGATGGCTTGCTTCTAGCTAGCTAGATAGCTAGCTAGAGAGGCTCAGTTTTTCGATGGATGTCTCGCTAGCTAACTGGCTAGCTGGCCAGCTAGCTACTTGGCTGTCTAGCTAGCTAGCTAGCTAGGTAGCTATCTAGCTAGCTGTCTAGCTAGCTGTCTAGCTGTACAGCTAGCTAGCTAGCTGGCTAGCTGTGCCGTGTTGGAGGGACAGATTCTGGGCTGAAGTTTTAAGAAGAGAACACAAAAAGAGGACTAAAATTAAAACTAAAATTAAAATAGAGACAGACAGAAGATAAAAAGGAGACAGAAGAAGAGAGAAATAAAAACAAAAAAATAAACAAAGACAGAAAAAGTAGAGACAAAGTAGGCAGAGACAGAAAAATAAAAATAATAAAAAGCTCAAAGACAGAGACAGAGACAGACAGAGACAGAGACAGAGACAGAGAGATAAAGAGATAAAGAGATAAAGAGATAAAGAGATAAAGAGAGAGACAGAAAGAGACAGAGAGAGAGAGAGAGAGAGAGAGAGAGAGACAGATAAAGAGAGAGAGAGAGAGAGAGACAGATAAAGAGAGAGAGAGACAGAAAGAAACAGACAGAGAGAGAGACAGAGAGAGAGATGAGAGATAAGACAAAAGAAAGAGAGACGACGCAATAAACAAATAGAGACAGAGACAGAAGAGAAGCAGAGAAAAAAATAAACAAAGATATAAACAAAAACAAACAAAGAGAGACAGAGACAGACAAAGAGAGACAGAGAACAGAAAGAAAGAGAGCTATGCTATCTACTCTCTTTTAAACAATTATAAACAATTCAACACACTGCAACAGCAGCAGCACCTGTTGCTGCTGCTGTTGCTGCTGTTGCTGTTGCCGCCGCTGCGGGGCGGCAAAGACAGCAGCAGCAACAGCAGCAGCTGGAGCTGCTGCTGCTGTTGCTGTTGCTGTTGCTGCTGCTGTTGCTGTTGCTGTTGCTTATGCGAAAAGCGAGGAGCAGCAGCTCCGTCTGGCTAGCCAGCTAACTTAGCCAAGCTAGCTAGACAACTCGCTGCTTGCTTGCTCGATTAGCTAGCTCGCTAGCTAGCTAGCTAGCTAGCTATCTATATAGCTGGCTAGCTAGCTGTCGGGCCCCTAGCTGGCTATCTGGCTGGCTAGCTAGCTAGCCATCTGGCCAGCTAGCTATGCAGCTAGCTAGGTATATGACTATCTAGCTAGCTCGTAAGCCAGCTAGCTATAGAGCTGTCTGGGTAGCTAGCCAGCTAGCTAGCTAGCTAGCTAGCTAGCTCAAGGAGAGAGAATTCTTCGTAGCTTTTCCCAGGGGCGAAGGGAGTTCCAAGGCTGCTGCTGCTGCTGCTGCTGCAGCTGCTGTTGCTGCTGCAGCTGGTGCAGCAACAGCTGCTGCTGCTGCTGTCCTGGCCTCTGCCGTGGCAGCTGCAGCGGGGAGGCTAACGTTTGCTGCTGCGGATCTGGTGCTGCTGCTAAAACCGAAACAACAGCAGCAGCAGATGCAGCAGTAGCAGCAGCAGCATGGGTGACGAGCCTACAGAGCTGCTGCTTGCTGCTGCTGCTGCTGCTGCGCAAGTTATGCAGCACTGACATATCCAAGGCCCCAAACCTGCAGCAGCAGCAGCAGCAGAAGTAGACATAGGGGCAGCCCGCAAGCAACGCTTGCACTAGCAACAGCATCAGCAACAGCATCAGCAACAGCAGCAACAGCAGCAGCAACAGCAGCAACAACAGCAGTAGCAGCAGCAGCAGCAGCAGCATCAGCAGCAACAACAGCATCAGCAACAGCAACAGCATCAGCGACATCAGCAACAGCAGCAACAGCAGTAGCAACAGCAGCAGCAGCAGCAACAGCAGCAGCAGCAGCAGCAACAGCAGCAGCAAAATACCCGTGGAGGTCCCTGGCGACAGCGAAGAGGGTTGACCTTGGCTCCAGTGCGCAGCTGCTGTCTGCGAGCTGCTGCAGATACAGCTCATCCAGCAGACACAACCCTTGCTGCTGCTGCTGCTGCTGCTGCTGCTTCTGCTGCTGCTGCTGCTGCTGCAGCCAGAAGTGTCTGCAGCGCCCTAGAGAAAGGCACCCTTGAGGGTCTTGATGAAAATCTTTGCAGCTGCTGATGCGCCGCTGCAGCTCTGATAAACCTGCTTCGATCTCTGCTGCTTCTGCTTCTGCTTCTGCTGCTGCTGCTGCTGCTTCTGCTGCTGCTGCATCGGGAGGAAGGCTGCTGCTGCTGCTCAGGCTTGCGGATAACGCATCTTGGCAGCTCTTAGAGTCCAGATGGCTGTTAGGGTTGCTGCTGCTGCTACTGCTGCTCTTGCAGCAGCTGCTGCTGTTGCTGTTGCTGCTGCTGCTGCTGTCTCCTGTTGAGTGTTTGGCTGAGATGAAGATATCCTCTGGCCCCAACGCTGCTGCTGCTGCTGCTTCCTGCTGCTGTTGCTGCTGCTGCGGAGTTAGCAGCAACCAATTCGGTTCGGAGGCAGCAGATGCAGTCTCCTCGTTATCTGCTGCTGCTGCTGCTGCTGTTGATGCTGTAGCCGCTGCTGCGACTGCCGCCGCAGCAGCAAAATGCAGGGCCGCAGTGAGGCGCATGCTGCTTGAGTTAAGGGTTTAGGGTTTAGGGTTTAGGGTTTGGGGTCTGGACTTCTGTTTAGAGACAGAGGCTCAGCTTGGTAACGTTGCTGCTGCAGTAGATGCTGCTGCTGCTGCTGCTGCTGCTGATGCTGATGCTGGAGGCGCTGTTGCTGCAGTGGATGCAGCAGCTGCTGCAGTTGGTGATGCTGCTACTACACTAGATGCTGCTGTTTCAGCTGCTGCTGGCTTTGCTGCTGCACTAGATGCTGCTGCTGGCGTTGCTGCTGCTGCTGCTAATGGAGTTGCTGCTGCGGCGGGAGTTGCTGCTGCTGCTGCTGCTGTTGCTGCTGCTGCTGGAGACACAGGAGTGAAGAGCTGCAGCAGCAGCAGATGGAGAGCAGCAGAACAGAGGCAGCTAAATTACAACCAAAGAGAAAAGAAGGGGATGCCTCGACCCCAGAGCCTTAGCAGCAGCAGCTGTTGCTGCTGCTGCTGCTGCTGCTGCTGCTGATATTGTTGTTGCTGCTGCAGCTGTTGGTGTTGCTGAAGAAATGAAACCAAGATGCAAATACCGGCCAAGAAAATAAATTAAATATAACAACACAGCGAAGCCCGCTGCTGCTGCAGCAGCTGTTGCTGCTGCTGCAGCTGCTGCTGCATGCGCCGGGACTCAGAACCAGCGCAGCAACCGGAGCAGCAGCAGCAGCAGCAGCAGCAGCAAAGGCTGCAGCAAATATAATAATTGAGAATTATAACTTCTTTTTAATAGCGAAAGACAAAGCAAGCTGCCTATACACCCAAACCCCAGACGAGGAATCTGCTGCTGTCGGCTGCGCCCAGTTAACAGCAGCAGCAGCAGCAGCAGCAATAGCAGCAACTGCAGCAACTGCAGCAGCAACACCATCTGTAAATACAATGAATGGGATACTCTCCGAAGTACGTCCTGATGCTGCCGCTGCTACTGCAACTTCTGTTGCTGCTGCTCTTGCTGCTCTTGCTGCTACTGCTGCTACTGCTGCTGCTGCTGCTACTGCTACTGCTGCTGCTGCTGCTGCTACTGTTACTGCTGCAGTTGCTGCTGTTGCTACGGCTGCTGCTACAGTCTCTACAGGGAAACTGCAGCAGGGCTGGCGCCGCATGTGAGCTGAGCTGCTAACTCCGCTGCAGCAGCAGCAGCAGCAGCGCCGACAGCAGCAGCGGCAGCAGCAGCAGCATTGTTGTTGTGTTAATATGTGTGCGTGTGTGTGTGTGTGTTGCTGCTGCAGCCGCTGCAGCTGTATGCAGCAGGCTACTATGAGGCCGCAGCAGCTGGTGCAACAGCAGCAGCAGCAGCAGCAAAAGCAGCAGGCGCCCAAACAGAGGAGCAGCGGGAGTTTCTGCTGGCAGCATGCGAGCAGCAGCTGCTGCTGCTGAAGCAGCCGCCGCATGTGCTGCAGCAGCAACATCCGCAGCAGCTGCAGCGAATGCTGCAGCACAGCAACCCAGGGATAAAAGCCCTTGCACTGTTTCTGCTGCTCACTCGATATGTGAGCTGCTGCTGCTGTTGCTTCTGCTGCTGCTGCTGCTTCTGTTTCTGCTGCTTCTGTTTCTGCTGCTTCTGCAGCAGCGTGTACTAATATCGCTGTCTCTGCTGCCGCTGCTGCTCCTGCTGTCTCTCTTGTTTCTGCTGCTACAGTGTGCATCAGGGCAGCAGCAGCAGCAGCTGCAGCAGGAGCTGCAGCAGCTAGCCAGCAGCTGTCCCTCTGCTGCATTCCTTGCTGCTGCTGCTGCAGCACAAGGAGACCCCATTGCTGCTCTGCGCCTCTGCAACAACTACAGCACGGGCGAGATGTAGGTGCTGCTGTTGCTCCTGCTGCTTCTGCTGCTGTTGCTGCTGCTGCTGCTGGGGATGTCGTTGCTGCTGCTGCTATTGCTCTGCTGCTGCTGCTCTGCTGCTGCTGCTGCAGCAGCATCTCCACACAATGATAGACAGACATCAATTCATACATAGACCTCTGCTGCTGATTTGTTGCCGCTGCTGCTTTGCTGCTGCTACTGCTGCTGCTGCTGCTACTGCTGCTGCTGCTACTGCTGCTGCTGCTGCTGCTACTACTGCTGCTGCTACTGCTGCTGCTGCTGCTGCTGCTGCAGGCGCGCATTGCGAGTGGAGCTGCTGCTGCGGATACACCGCGAGGACACTGCGACTGCTGAATTAGAATCTGATATTGTAGCCTAAACCCTAAACCCTAAACCCTAACCCCACATAGCGGTATTTGCTGCCTGGGGGAATGCTGCTGTTATTGCTGCTGCTGTTATTGCTGCTGCTGTTATTGCTGCTGCTGCTATTGCTGCTTCTGCTATTGCTGCTGCTGGTGCTGCTATTGCTGCTGTTGCTGCTGCTGTTATTGCTGCTTCTGCTATTGCTGCTGCTGCTGCAGGCTTCAGGAACATATGAAACTGTCGAGCAGTCACTCTCACGCGCTCTTTGTAATCTCTGTACGCTCAAGGGTTTAGGGTTTAGGGTTTAGGGTTTGACTTGCAGCAAAATATTGTTTTTTTCTGCTGCGTCTTCGCTTTCTTTTCCGCGCATTTAATTACCGAGATATATTTATTATTAATTAATTAACTAATTAATTAATTAATTAATTAATTTATTTATTTATTTATTTATTTATTTGTTTGTTTAGGGGCTGGAGATGTTGCTTCAGCTGAGGCTTGCTTAGACGATGTCTGCATAGCCGATGTCTCCTTAATGAGGGCAAGCCGTATATCTTCTTTAATAGAGAACGGTATAGCTATTTTATTTTAGTATTTGTTTGTTTATTTTATTTTATTATTTGTTTGTTTATTTTATTATCTGTTTGTGTATATCTCTTTGCTTGTCTCTTTCTTTTTGTTTTATTATATCTGTCTGTCTCTGTTTATTTATCTGTCTCTCTCTGTTCATTTATTTTATTTATTTATTTATTTATTTATTTATTTATTTTCTGTTTTTATTAAAATATTTTTTTGCTTTATTCTTTTATCTCTCTTTGTCTTTGTTTGTTTTTTATTATTTTATTTTTATTTTTATTTTTCTTTCTTTGATTTTCTCTGCTTTTTCTTCATTCTCTTTATCTTTATTTATTTTTATTTATATTTATCTTTATTTATTTTTTCTTTATCTTTATCTTTATTTATTTATATTTATCTTTATTTATTTTTATTT
>NW_013549508.1:11320-12861 GCF_000499425.1 Eimeria acervulina | reverse complement strand
TATATATATATATATATATATATTTATTTATATGTATATATATATGTATATATATATATATATACATATACATATACATATACATACATACATAAATATATACACATATATATATAAACAAATATATAAATATAAATACAGATATATAAATATATATATATATATATATAAATATAAATATATATATATAAATATATATACCCAGCCAAAGCAGTCATCGACGAATCCGTTGTTATCATTATCGATACCGTCCCCGCAGACTTCTCCGGGGTTGAACCACCGTTTAGAGTGTAAGTCGGGGTGTTGAAGAGAACAGCCGCTGTCGATGACGGCGACGATGAGGGGCCTCCGAATACCGCTCCAGAAGCCCCACGTCTCTTCTGCATGCACTCCGAATACAGACTTCTTGTGCAGACTCCACTGCTCCCGGTACTTAGGGTCGTTAGGAGGCACGCAGCTGCTGCCGCACTCTTCTTCTTCATCTCCTCCTGCTGCTCCTGCTGCTGTTTGTGTTGCTGTTTGTGTTGCTGTTTGTGTTGCTGTTGCTGTTGCTGGTGGTGGTGGTGGTTTTGATGATGTGGGGTTGTTGTTGTTGCTGCTGCTGCTGTTGCTGCTGTCGGAGGTTCCTGCTGCTGCAGACGCTGCTGATGCAACAGGGTCTTCTGCTGTTGGTGTTGCTGCTGCTGCTGCTGCTTCTGCTTCTCGTGCTGCTGCTGCTTCTGCTTCTCGTGCTGCTGCTGCTTTTATTATTCTACCGCTTAACTCCGTCAACCCCCAACTCTTTAGACGACGCGCAGCAGAACCACCATCTGAAAAACCCTCTTCTTCGTCTTCTTGCTGCTGCTGCTGCTGCTGCTGGTGCTGCTGCTGCTGCTGCTGCTGGTGCTCTTTGTCCTGTTGTTGTTGTTGCTGCTGCATGAGATGATGCTGCATGAGGAGCTGTTGCAGCTGTTGTATCTGCTGCATCTGCTGCTGCTGTTGGTCGTGATGCTGCTGCTGGGTGTTGTTTTGCTGCTGTTCCTGCTGCCGCTCTTGGTGGTGCGGCAGCAGCTGCTGCGGCTCTTCAATATATTTGCTGCTGTCTCTGAAGCCCTTTTGGATGCAAGGGATGTCTGCTGCAACGGGCAGCACTTCTGAAGCAGATAGTCCTTCAGGAAGGTTTAATACAACCTCCATCTGTAGAGCAGCAAGATAGCGCGACTTAAAACCATTGATGCTGGGGCTGACAGCAGCAGCAGCAGCAGCATCTGCTGCTGCTGCTGCTTCTAATAGATCTGTACGTAAGGACTCAGGACGCTTCTGCTGCTTCTGCTGCAGCAACTGAGATATGCGGAACTTTAATATTGACACTGCAGCAGATCTTGCTTCCTGCCCATGAAGTATCTCTGCTTCTTCTTGTGTCTCTTCGTCTCCTGCTGCTGCTGCTGCTGCTGTAGGTATTAGACATCCATCCAGTGCATACGCTAATACTAACGGAGCTGTTGCTGCTCCGCCGCCTCCCCCTCCACCAGCAGCAGGAGCAGCAGGATCAGCAGCAGCAG
>NW_013549508.1:0-11220 GCF_000499425.1 Eimeria acervulina | reverse complement strand
AGCAGCAGCAGCAGCAGCAGCAGCAGCAGCAGCAGCAGCAGGTTCTACTTGCATGCGCTGCTTCTCACGATTTACCCACGAAGAAGGTGGAGGGACTGAAGCATCTAAGGCAGCAACTGCTTCACCTCCTCCTTCTGCTGTTGCTGCTGTTGTTGCTGCTGCTGCTGCTTCTAGTGGTGGTGATGATGCTGCTGCTGCTGCTGCATTGAAGCGGCTTGCTGCAGCAGAAGCTGGAGTCGGAATCGTGTGCGGGGCACTTATAAAATTATTCTGCTGCACCCATAGGGCTGTCTCTTCTTCTGTATACGTAGGCCTATCAATGTTGCTGCTAGAGGGTGAACTTGCTGCTGCTTCTGCTGCTGCTGCTGCTTCTGCTGCTGCTGCTTCTGCTGCTCCTGGTGTTGCTGGCGCTGCTGGTGTCGCTGGTGCTGCTGGTGTTGCTGGTCCTACCGGTGTTGCTGCTGCTGCTGGTGTTGCTGCTGCAGCCGGTGCTGCTGCTGCTGCTGGTGTTGCTGCAGCAGCAGCAGCAGCAGCAGCAGCGACTCCTTGTGTCCCTAATAGAGCGAAAAGGAGCAGGCAGCAGAAGCAGTAGATGGAAGTACCGCAAGAGAAAGCATTTGCTGGTGCTGCTGCTGCTGTTGCTGCTGCTGCTGGTGATGTTGCTGCTGCTGTTGCTGCTGCTGCTGCTGCTGGTGTTGATGATGCTTCACGCGTGTTGCAGTTGCCGGAGAGCCTCCGCAGCAGACAAAGAGGAAGCAGCAGACGGGGCATTGATTAAGGGGTTTGATTTATTGATTGTTAGCGGAGCAGCAAATCTGCTGCTGTGGGTAGCTGTGCATGAAGACAGCAGTTATTTTAACAAATTTGCTAACAAAGCAAAGACCTCCTAGTGAGGTGAGGAAGAAGCAAGCAGCAGCTGCTGCTGTTGCTGCTGCTGCTGCTGCTGTTTCTGCTGCTGCTGGTGTTGTTGTTGCTGCTGCTGTTTCTGTTGCTTTTGCTGTTGCTGCTGCTGTTGTTGTTGCTGCTGCTGCTGATGATGATGATGCTGATGCTAGATCCTCTTGCTGCTGCTGTTGATGCTGCTGTTGCTGCTGCTTGTGCTGCTGCTGTGCTGCTGCTGCTGATGATGATGATGCTGCTGCTGCTATGCTGCTGCTACTGCTGCTGCTGATGATGATACTGCTGCTGATGCTGCTACGCTGCTGCGAGTTCGGGAGTAGAGGGAGAGGCTAAGGGGGCGGTAATAGAAAGAAGATTATAATGAAGATAAACAAATATATATATATAATAACACTCGAAGGAAATACGCCAAATGTATATTCAGCTAAAAGTATTTCAGCTAAGCACGGGGTGTATATGCAGCTCTACTGCAGCAATGTTTTTGTTTTGAGGTGTATTTTCACTCTATTAATAATATTTAATCTTTATTTCAACATAAAATAATCAAATAAATAAATAAAGAAGAATATACTACCTCTTTCTCATCTTTTTTTCAATATAGCGTACATTTATTTTGCGCATAGAGGCGTGCAGTCTTCAGCGGTTCTGCAGTAAAGAGCAGAAAATGTTTAGATATTTTTGAAGCTAATTCCGTCGTTTTATTGAATTAATAGTAATATAAATAAATAAAGCAGAAGATAAGGAAGAAAATAAGCTAAGAAAACGACAAATATAGGCTGTCTAAGCCCTCTTTATTATTATCACCTCAGCTGTACATACACCGCAACGGCAGCTGAACTGCTGCCTTCTAATGCTGCAATTAGTACAAATAATTTATTTATTGGGTCTAAATTATTATTTATATTAAATATTTCAATGTTTATTTACTTTATTTCCTCTACTTTAATATCCTCATCGAACAAACTCATATCTTCTGCTGTACAGACACCTCAACACACTCCCTGCCTTCTCCCTGTCTGTCCAAAACTCTTTAATATATTATTTTTAAGTCTTCTTTTCTATTTATTTATATTTAATTTAAAAATTAATTGTAAATTAATACAAAGAAGTCATTACTACACCGCATAGCCACAGATTAAACCCCCTTATACCTGCACGTCTAAACCCTAAACCCTAAACCCTAAACCTTAAAACCTAAACATTGCTACTCCGGGCGTAGCTAATAGAGCTAAAGAGAATATCTATAACTGCATCTATATATCAATATATCTGCATCTATATATCTATCTATCTACATCTATATAACTATATATATCTCTCTATCTATACATTATATCTACATCTATATATCTACACATATATATATGTCTATATATATATATATATATATATATATATATATATATACGTATCTATATCTATATATCTATTTGATACACACAATATTCTATATATCTATGTATCTGTATATATATATATATATGTATATATATGTATCCATATATCTACATGTATACATATATATATATATATATATTTATATAGAACTCCTTCCCCCTGTATATATATAAATAAATAAATATAAATATATATATTTATATACAGGAATGATAATACTATCCTGTGTTTGCTGCTGCTTTGTTTGTCTCTATGGGTTATTTGTTGATAGAGAGGCATTGAAGCAGCAAACAGCAGCAAACTGCTGCTGCTTCGCACTCCCCTAGACAGCTGCAGCCATAGAGCAGCATCACGCTTTGCTGCTGCTGCTGCTGCTGCTGCTGCCATTGCTGCTGCTCTTACTGCAGCCTGTTACAGGGCTAATACACAAACAAACAGACAAACTTATGCTTGAATGCATGCATGCATTTGCATGCATGTATAACAACAAAAGCAGCTGCAGCAGCTGCTGCAACAGCAGCAGCAGCAGCAGAACGATTTCCCAGTGTTTCGAGTGTATAAAGGGTTGCTACGGAATTGTCATCATTAATAATAAATAAATTCTTCATTTAGAAGCAGCTGCGCTCATTACTTAACTGCTGCACCTGCTGCTGCTGCTGCTGCTGCTGCTGCTGCTGCTGCTGTTCTTGCCGCAGGCCGCAGCAGGGAGTTGTCTCCTTTGCTTCGAGCGGCAGCAGATGCCGCCTTATCCTGCTCAGGATGGTGTTAGCCCCGTCTCCTTCAGCAGCAGCAGCAGCAGCAGCAGCAGCAGAATTTGTTATGGCTAATGCTTGCCCGTTGCTTGGTGCTGCTGTTGCTGCTGGTGTTGCTGCTGTTGCAGCGTTGCTGCAGGTTTGTGGGAGCGCGTTGTGGGGCGGGAGATCTTTAGCTGCTGTTGCAGCAGCAGCTGCAGCAGCAGCAGCAGCAGCAGCAGCAAGCGATGCAGGCCCCTTCTCCCAGGTGTGGCTGCTGCGGCTGCTGAGAGGCAGCAGGGCCTCCTCTGAGATATGCTGCAGCGGAGAAGCAAGACCTAAAGAAGAGACCCAGCTGCTGCTGCTGTTGCTGCTGCTGCTGCTGTTGCTGCAGTTGTTGCTGCTGCTGTTGCTGCTGCTGCTGCTACTTTGTGCTGCTGTCTCCTGCGGCTGCAGCGGCGTTAGAGGAGCCAGCAGCCCCACATCTTCTGCTGCTCCTCTTGGGCGCAGCAGACACGGAGGTGATAGCAGCAAATCTGCTGAAGACAGCTGCAGCAAAGAAGAAGGTGAAGGCCGCTGCATGCAGCAGGACGACGAACCCCAGCCTAAAGAGTTGCCGTTAATAATAGACAGCCAAAGAGGAGGAGGCAAGCCCTTGCTGCTCTTGCTGCAGCAACCGCTGCTGCTGCTGCTGCTGCTGTTGCTCCTGTTGCTGCTCGTTACACGGTTCCCGCCGCTCCCGCTGCTGCTGCTGCTGCTGCTGCCACTGGTGCCGCTGCTGCTACTTCGCAGCAGCAACTCCTCAGCCCCTGAGCTTGCTGTGTCTCGCTGTCGTTCTGCTGCTGCTGCTGCTGCTGCTACTGCTGCTGAATCTTCTCTATCAAAAGAAACAGCAGATGGGGAGAAGAGTGCTGCTAAGGAAGCAGGTTGCTGCTGCGCGCTGTTGCTGCTGCTGCTGTTGCTCCTCGCTAGGCGCAGCACTCCGTCTTCATACAAGCCCCTGCTTGCTGCTGCTGCTGCTACTGCGGCTGCTGCTGCTGAGGTTGCTGCAGCAGCCTTGAGAATGGAGCCTCCTGCTGCTGCAGCAGCTGCAGCAGGAGAAGCTGCAACAGGAGAGAGCGCAGCAGCTGACGCACTTCTTTGTGCAGCAGTAGCTGTTCTGCTGCTGCTGTTGCTGCTGCCGCTGGTGCCATTGCTGCTGCTGCTGCTACCTGCTGCTGCTGCAGCATCCTGCTGCTGAGGCTCTACAGCATCAAGCAGCAACGACAAAGGAGCTGAAGACAGCAGCGGAGTTGGAGGACATGACGGTAGATAAACAAAGTTTAATAGGGCTTCATGCAGCCCAGACGTCTGCCCCTGGGGCCCCTCAAGCCCCGCAGCAGCAGCAGCAGCAGCTGCAGCAGCAGCAGCAGCAGATGCGCCGTCTGCTGCGGATTCAGTTGCGCTGCGCCGAGCCCCCAAACTCGGCAGCAGAGACCCTAGGGGAGAAGCAGCAGCAAACAAACCAGCAGGAGGAGACAGCAGATAATGCATTGCTGCGTCTCCCTTGCTGCTGCTGCTGCCGTTGCTGCTGCTGTTGCTGCAGCAACTGCTGCTGCTGCAGCACGTTGTGCTGCTGCTGCTGCTGCTGCTGCTGCGGCCGCCTGGCTTCAAGAATAAACACGAAGGAGAAGCAGCAGAGTTTGTCTGCTTCTCAACGAGACTTGGGGAGGCCCCCGACCTAAAGAACACTGCGCTGGAAGATGCTTCTCGCTGCTGCTGCTGCTGCTGCTGCTGCACTTCTTCACTGTCGCAGGACTGCAGCAGCCCCCAGCGAGGAGTTAAAGGCCCATCTGCTGCCAGCGTTGCTGCAGCAAGACCCTCCAGCAAGAAGGTGTCTTCATCCCTTTGTTTCCCTGTTGCTGCTGCTGCTGCTGCCGCTGCCTCCGCGCTGCTGCTGCTGCTGCTGCTGCTGTCCTCTACACCGACGAGAGAGCCCTGCTGCTGCTGCTGCTGCTGCTGCTGCTGCAGCGCTTCTGCTGCTGTTGTCGGCAGCAACTCTGGGGGGCCCGCAAGGAAAGAAATCCCCTGAAGGTCTCCCTCAGGCCCTGAGCTTACCGTATGTCCAGCAGCAGCAGCAGCAGCAGCAGCCGCAGCATTGGCCAAAGCACCAGGATCCGCAGCAGCAGCAGCAGCAGCAGCACTCGGGTCGCCCATCGCATGCTCAACTACAGATGGAACCTGCTGCTGCTGCTGCTGTTGCTGCTGCATGCGCCGCTTCCGCCGTGTGCTGACAGTCGCTGGGCCCCTCGCAACGTCTGCTGCTTCTGCTGCTGCAGCAGCACTCCCTCCAGGAGCAGCAGCAGCCGTTGCTGCTGCTGCTGCTGCTGCTGCTTCCTGCTTCGTCCTGTTGACTCCCTTTCCTTCCCACGTTCCCCTTCTGGCGCTTCCTGCTGCACCCCTCGGGGAGTTTGCTGCTGCTGCTGCTGTTGTTGCTGCTGCTGCTGTAGCAGGCGCTGCCTGTGGGGCTGCAGCTGCAGCTGCAGCCGCATGAGCAGCGTCAGCACCTTGTTGCTGCTGCTGCTGCTGTTGCTGCTGCTGCTGCTGTTGCTGCTGCTGCTGCTGCCTGTGTTTCGTAGCTCTGCGTGCTGAGGAGCGCGATGAACTTGCGGCGCCTCCTGCTGCAGCAGCAGCAGCAGAAGATGGTGTCCGTTCCTCATCAGCCTCAGCATCTGGTGAAGAGACAGACGGCTGCACGTCTTTTTCTGTTTTATCAAAATTAATAAAACGCGTTGCTGCGGTGTCTGTCTTCTTTGCTGGAGGAACTGTTAGAGGCCTGCAGCAGCACCAGCAGCAGCAGCATGAGCAGCAACAGCATCAGAAGCATGGCAGCAGCAGCAACAGCATGTGGAACAGCAGCAATAGCATAAGCAGCAGCACAGGCAGCAGCAGCAGGACAGGCAGCAGCAGCGGCATTAGCACAAGCAGCAGCAGTACAAGCAGCAGCACCAGCACCACCACGAGTAGCAACAGCAGCACGATCAGCAGCAGCAGCACCACGAGCAGCTGCAGCAGCAGCAATACGAGCAGCAGCAGCAGCAGCACTACGAGCAGCAGCAGCACCACCACCACCACGAGGAGCAGCACCACCACCACGACGAGCAGCAGCAGCAGCACGAGAAGCAGCAGCAGCAGCACGAGAAGCAGCAGCAGCAGCACGAGAAGCAGCAGCAGCAGCAGCAGCAGCACGAGAAGCAGCAGCAGCAGCACGACAAGCAGCAGCAGCAGCAGCAGCACGAGAAGCAGCAACAGCAGCACGAGAAGCAGCAGCACTAGCAGCAGCAGCAGCACTAGCAGCAACAGGAGGAGGATTACCATCCATTGATCTTCTCGAGTTCGATTCTGAGGTCTTCAGCTCGCGAGCGTGCAGCATAGAAGCCGTATTTCTTTATTGAGTGCGTCTTCTGCCGCCGCTTTGACTCGTTTTGAGGGTCCCTATACACCACACGCCACTCTCGCTTCCCTGCACATACACCGCAGATTTTCATATGCATATATATATATATATATCGTTATACTCATCCTCCTGCTGCTGCTGCTGCTGCTGCTCATGATGATGATGATGCTGATGCTGCTGCTGATGATGATGATGCTGCTGATGCTAATGGTGCTGCTGCTGATGGTGCTGCTGTGTATACATATATATAATTGTTATTATATTAATAATAACAAAGAAGACGGCAGCAACAAACATAACAGCAGCAGCAGCAAATAACAAATAAACAAACAAACAAACAAACAATAATATTAAATAACAATAACATTAAATAATAATAATAACAATAAATGATAATAAAATAATAATAATAACAATAACATTAAATAATAATAATACTATTTAATAATAATAAAATAATAATAATAATAATAATAAAACAATAATAATAATAAAACAATGATAATAATAAAACAATAATAATAATAAAACAATAATAATAAAATAATTAATAATAATAATAATAATATAGAGCTAACCGAAGTGATAGTAGCAGCCGGGCACCGTAGAGAAGTAATCTTCGTCAGGGACTGTGGGGACGCGAAAGGCGTCGGCTGGGATACGCCTGGGCTGGGGGATCGTCTCCGAAGACGATCCCTTCTCGATCCCAGCTGCTGCTGCTGCTGCTGCTGCTGCTGCTGCCTCCGCATCACGAGCTGCTACAGATACTCCACATTGACTTCGACGCACTGGCCGACCTGCGCGTTTCCCGCATACACCGCTGCTGCTCTTTCCTGCTGCACTTCTGCTGCTGCGGCCTCGTGCTGCACTGCTGCTGCTGCTGCTGCTGTTGTTGTTGTTGTTGCTGCTGCTCGGTGTGCTGCTGCTCGCTGCGCTGCTGCTAGGTCCGCTGCTGCTGCTTCCGCATCCTCCAGATACAGGCTGCTCAGCAGACGAAGAAGCAATGCCGAGACCCGCTGCTGCTGCAGCAGCACCTCCGCCTGCTCCTCCTCCTGGTGTAGGGGGTCCTGCTGCTGCTGCAGCTGCAGCACCAGAACCCACTGGGGGCGCTGCTGCTGTCGGGGCTGCTGCAGCTGCGGCAGCAATCGCTGCGTTTGCTGCTGCTGCTGCTACTGTCGGCGCTCTTTGTGCTGCTGCTGCTGCTGCTGCTGCTCCTGGCGCGGCAGCTGGGCCAACGCCCCCCGCTGCTGATGCAGCTGCTACTGATGCTGCTGCTGCTGCTGCTGGAGACGCAACACTAGCAGCACACGCGGACATTGTTTCACGGACGCCTGGTGCAGCAGCAGCAGCAGCAGCTGCTGCTGCTGCTGCTGCAGTGTCCTGAACGTCTGTAGATGCACCACTGACATCGAGGGGAACAGGCGCTGCTGCTGCTGCTGCTGCTGCTGCTGGTCCTGGAACCTTCGCAGCTGCAGCATCACCCATCGCAGCAGCAGCAGCTGCTGCTGCTGCTGCTTGCTGCTGCTGCGCAGCAGCAGTCTGCTGATGAGCCGCAAAGCTGAGCGCTGGGAACAAACACGGAGCAGAAGCAGCAGCAACAGGAAGGCATTAATTAAGAGACACAGGAGCAACAGCAGCAGCAACAGCAGCAGCAACAGCAGCAGCAAAAAGCAGCAGCAACAATAGCTGCAAACAGCTCCACAAGAGAAGCCGAGACAACAGGAACGACAGCAGTAACTGTAGCAGCAGCAACAACAGCAGCAGCAGCAACAATCGCAGCAGCAGCAACAATCGCAGCAGCAGCAGCAGCAACAGCAAGAGCAGCAGAATTACCTGCGGCCCTCCCTCCTGCACCAGCAAAAATACGCCAGGCGTCTGCCGTCTGTGTGTGCTGCTGCTGCCGATGCTGCTGCAGCATCTGCTGCTGCTGCTGCTCTAGAAACTGCTGATCTCTTTGTTGCTGCAGCCTCACTAGCTGCTCTTGCAGCTGCTGTTGCATCGCTGTATCTACAGCAGCACGGGCGCGTGCAGCAGCAGCAGCAGCTGCTGCTGCTGCTGCGCCATTACCGCCCCCCAGGCTAGCAGCAGCAAAGGCTGCAGCTGTTGAGACAGCCTGCTGCTGCTGCTGCTGCTGCTGCAGCGCCAGCAGCGCAGCTGCTTGTGCTGATGGGTGGCCTTGAGCTTGTGCAAGCATCAGCTGCTGCTGCCGATGAAGTGCTTGTTGCTGCTGCAGCCGCTGATGGTGCTGCTGCACGATAAGCTGTTGCTGCTGCTGCTGACGCTGGAGCAGCAGCTGTTGCTGCAGCGCCTGCTGCTGCAGCAAGTGCTGCTGCGTCAGCTGCTGTGCTGTCATAGGCGTCAGCTTCGCAGAGAGAGCAGCAGCAGGAGGGTTGGGGCCGCCGAGGGCCTCCTGCTGCGTACCTTGTCGCATCTGCTGCTGCTGCTGCTGCTGCTGCTGGGGTTGCTGCTGCTGGTGTTGGTGCTGCTGCTACTGTTGTTGCTGCTGTTGCTGCTGCTGTTGCTGCTGGAAGGAGGCTCAGGCTTGCTTCCATACACGAGTTTTGTTGCAGCTGCTGTTCATCCTTCCGGAGTTGGTGCAGGTGTATGTGCAGCAGCAGCAGCAGCAGCTGCTGCTGCTGCTGCCGCTGCTGCTGCTTGAGGCGCTGCTGTGTTCTGGTAACAGCAGCAGCAGGAGTCGAAGGAGCAGCAGCAGCAGCAGCCGCAGCCGCAGCAGCAAGAGGTGCTGCTGCTGCTGCTGCAGCGGACGACGCCGCTAGGCTGTGAAAAAGAAGCTGCAGCAGCAAATATAGATATTGAGTTAATTCAAGAAGACAAAGATAAGAAGAAGAAGGCATCCAAAGTTGAGGTGTATGTACACCGCACCACAGCTTCCTGCAGCTCCTGATGCTGCTCCCGTTGCTGCTGCTCCCGTTGCTGCTGCTCCCGCTGCTGCTGCTCCCTTTGTTGCTGCTACTGCTGCTGCTGCTACTGCAGCAGACTTCTTGCTGCTGCTGCACAATGACAATTAATAAGCCAACTAAAACAAAGAAAGAGAGACAGCGATGCTCTCAAGGCCGCCACAGCAGCCGCAGCAGCAGCAGATGCGCCCCGAGCTGCTGCTGCTGCTGCTGCTGCTGCTGCTGCTGCTCCTTCTAAGGCGAGGATCGCTGCTGCAACGGGGGTTGCTGCTGCTTAGCAGCAATGTGCTGCTCCAGCAGCAAGTAAAACAAAAGTATTATTAATTAATATAATAATAATAAAAGCATTCATTTTTATTCTTTGCTAGCTCTGTTGCTGGTGCTGCCTTTGCTGCTGCTGCTGCTGCTGCTGCTGCTGCGCCTCTGCTGCTGCAAGTGCACACCGCAGTCGAGTGCTGCTGCTGCTGCTGCTGCGCTGTCTTCTCACCCTAAGTAAATGTTTGCTGCACTTGTTTATAAGCATTAATAGCTTCAATAAAACTCCCTAGGCTATAACACCCTCAATCGTCTTTGCAGTTGCTGCTGCTGCTGCTGCTAGAGCTGCAACAGCAGCCGCTGCTGCTGCTGCAGCGTGACTGCTGCTAGAGGAAGGTTTAGTATCAAGGTTTGTGCTGCTGCTGTTTATATCTACATTTTGCTGCTGTTAATACATTTTTAATTTATTCTTATAGCTGCTGCACTGCAATATACTTAACTATGCCCCCCACGCTAACAGCAGCAGCAGCAGCAGCAGCGACGGGAGCGGCAGCAGCAGCAGCAGCAACAGTAACAGTAACAGTAACAGCACCTCTGCAGCAAGCACATCTCATAATAATAATGATAAGCAGCGCTAGTGCAACACCGCGAGGTTAACACACCCTAAACCCTAAACCCTAAACCCTAAAATGAAGCCTCCTAAGGCCTCTCTGTGTGCTGAGGTGCATAGACACCGCGGCGTGTATATGCAGCTTCAATATTTAAAGATGTAATCTGAAAGAATGTCTTTTGCATTACTTTAGGGTTTATATTTGCCTCTCTGGCGCTCCGCTAAACCCTAAACCCTAAACCCTATAATATATACATACATATACGCATATATATATACATATATATATATATATATACATATATATATATATACATATATATATATATATATATATAGATTATATAAATATATAAAATTACAAATAAACGGTGTTGTAGCGAGAGTAGAGCAAAGCAAAAAGAATTTCTATCTTCATCCAATGCAAGTGTTTATTAATTAGGGTTTATGAATTAGGGTTTATTAGGGTTTATAATTGTTAGGGTTTGTTAATTAGGGTTTAGGACAGAGGGTTTATTAATTAGGGTTTAAGAGAGGGTTTATGAGATAGAAGGGTTTGAAGGCAGTTAGTTATTCAAAACCTCCTCTACCCAAATAAACCCTAAACCCCAAACCCTAAACCCTAAACCCTAAACCCCAAACCCTAAACCCTAAACCCTAAACCCTAAACCCTCGAGTTTATACGAAGCCGAAGCCTTCTCTTCCTTCGGTGATTGCTTGCAGCAGTTTTTTTCTAAGGATTGCCTTTGATGAATATGCAGGTAAATCTAGCTGGTTAAAACAAGTATGCGCTGAAGGCAGCCTGTCTTCGCCGTACGCCCTGAACAAACAAATTAATTAATTAATTAATTAATTAATTTATTTATTTATTTATTTATTATTTTATTTATTAGTTTATTAACTAGTTCTCAATTGAAAACTTTCGAGGCCTCTACTCTTAACTAAAGCCCTATACTATATATATATATATAT
>NW_013549509.1:0-12151 GCF_000499425.1 Eimeria acervulina | reverse complement strand
ATATATATATATATATATATATATATATATATATGCATGTATAGGTATATGTACAAACATATACTGTATATATTATAGATATATATTTATATACAAGCATCTACAAGTAAATAACAGATATATAATTAAATATATGCAAATTAGTATATATTATATATTTATATGCAAACATTTAAATATATATCTTAGGTATATACTTATCTGCGTTATATCAATTTACATATATGTAATTATATATATATATATATATATTCGTTTGTATATACATATATATATATGTAGAATATATTATTGTAGAAAGATATAAATATATTTTTGTTGATAATATAGATATGTTCTCTTTACATTTCCTGAATTGCGTTTGATTTATATATTTATTTAATATATTTAATATATATCTTTGTGTTTGCACTTTGTATTTCTTTTGTTTGTTTGATGTATTTCTCTTTTTCTTGCGTTTCTCCCTTTATATATTTTTCTTTGCTTTTATATTTAGTTTTTGCTGTCTTTGCTGAGGACGGGCCTCATAAGAAACATGCGTTGACGAATAAAAAAAGTGCTGTTGTTATCGGCACTGCCTGCTGCGGCTGCTGCTGCTGCAGCAGGCAGCAGCAACAGCAGCAGCAGCCGCAGCAGGAAGCACCAGAATATGTCTTCTTAACTGTTTGCAGCAGCAGCAGCAGCAGCAGAATATGTCTTCTTAACTGTCTCCTCTCTGCATCATTATAGCCCACAGGCAGACAAGCTTTTGCTGTTGCTGCCTATTTTGAAGTTGTTGCTACTGGACTGCAATATAGTAACTATTATATTAGTATTATATATATTATCTCCTACTCTCACTTCTAAGAGGGAGCAGTGATTCATTTAAAGCCTCGTAAGGCAGCCCGTATTATTTATCTTTGTTCTAAACTACGCTTAAATATAACTCTGTTGCGTTTACATGAAAAGCGTCTATAAATAATTCTTTTGTCTGTTGTTGCTGCGGCAGTTTCTTACAAATTTCTCAGTAAATGAACTCAGGAAGGTTAGTATAACGTGGGTATGTTCGAAGATCTTTGTGTAAAAGAGTAAAGACTATAAAAGACGAACAAATATACACAAGAAAAAGCGGAGACGCAGCAAATATATACAAACAAATACTATAAATGTTCAATTCAACTTTTTGGGGTGTATAGGGAGGTCAGCTGGCGGTGTTCGTGAAGACGGTAAAATTCGCGAAAAGTGCTGGAGATTGAGTTTATTTTATTTGCTTTTTAAAGAATAAAGGAATATTTAATCATGAACGATTTTCAAATGCTAATTTTATCAATTTTATCCGTATTTCCCTCTTTATTTGCTTGCAGATAATTCAAATAATGCTGTTGGCTGCGCGCATGCAGTGTACAGACGGCCTGCGGATGCAGCCGCTTCTCTGTTGTTTTTTGAGAGAAAAAGCAGAGAAATTAATAAATTAAAGGGTTAATTGCATGAATAAATTCATAAGGGGTATATTAAATCATTATTTTTCCTCTTTTTCCTTCAGACGAGGAGGCATCAACCCTCTCTTTTTCAAAGATCGCTGCAAGGCGCGCGGCTGCAGTAGAAGGAAGTGTTGATTTTTGTTGATTTTTGTCTTGTTTTTGTGTTGTTTTCTTTTTTTTTTTGAATTTATGTTGCAAGAGTCGGTATAATCTTACTGAGGGTGAGGGCTATTGCTCTCATATTCTTCCTCTGCGCCTCTAGACCTTGGAGAGTTGAAAGATAGATGAGAAGGGGTGTTTGATTGGATGTCGGGGGGTGTATATACAGCATAATTCTTGTAGATATTTTGTTGTATTTGTTGTGAGGTGTCTATACAGCTGAAGGATAGGATTGATTGAAGATGGCTGCCATTGGTATGCCCCCCCACATTCTTGCATTATTTCAAGCAAGGAAGCCGTTAGACCCTTTCCCTGCATTTAAATCTAAGCACCCTCGACCTTATGCAGGTTTAGCTGATTATGTACGAAAGTTTGAGGGGGGTCCACCCCCTCCTATCGTTCCATTTGAAACACCAAAGCAGAGGCAGCAACGGCGTAAGCGACAGAAGTTGTTATTGCATTTACAAGAACAGAAGAGGTTAGTAGAAGAATATAAACCTTTAGAAGATCCAAAGATAGAAGGAGATCCATTTGCAACATTATTTGTTGGTAAGTTGAGTTATGAAACAACAGAAAAGAAGTTAAAGCGTGAGTTTGAGGTGTATGGGCCTATAAGAAGAGTACGAGTAGTTCGAGATTCAGAAGGAAGACATAGAGGATATGCATTTATTGAATATGAAAGAGATAGAGATATGAAAGAAGCTTATAAGAAAGGAGATGGAACAAAGATAGACGGGAGAAGAGTACTTGTTGATGTTGAAAGAGCTAGAACAGTGCCTGGATGGTTGCCTCGTCGCTTAGGAGGAGGTAGAGGTCAGCCAAGAGGTGCAGGTAAGAATCAGCCGGATATAAGTTCTTTAGTAGCTCAGATCAGCGCTCCTCCTCCTTCTTCGGACAGTAAAGATAAAACAAGAGACAGAGATAGAGACAGAGAGAGGGACAGAGAGAGAGACAGAGACAGAGAAAGAGACAGAGACAGAGACAGAGAACGAAGACATAGAGATGAAAGAAGAAGAAGCAGAAGCAGAAGCAGAGATAAAAGAAGGTAAGACAAATCACCCCAACCCTCTTATTCCTCTCTATGCATTTTCTGTGGGTATGTCTATATGCGTATATATATACATATATATATATATATATACATATATATATGTATATATATATATATATATATTTATATTTATATGTATGGATGCGTGTATTAGTTATAGATGTCTCTCTCTCTCTGTCACTCACTCAATATATATATATATATATATATTTAGATTCAGATCTCTGTATGTATGTATGTATGTATGCACATGTATATGTTTATGCATATGTATAATGTATATGTATATATGCATGTATAAGTTTATGTATATGTGTATCATAATATATTTATATATATGGGGCTTAACATCCACATACACGTCAACAGCATGAAGAATTGCATGCATGCATTATGCATCATTGTTTTGTTTTGTTTGTCTTTGCTTGTCTTTGAATCCCTACTGGAGAATAGAATAGCTTACTTGTATTGTTATTTAATTATTTATCTATTTATTTGTTTTTAATAAAAGAAATATATATATATATATATATATATATATATATATATTTGTGCGATGTATTCGTTTGTTAGGGATGATAGAGACAGAGAACGGCGGAGATAAAAGAAGTTTTTATGTCTCTGATATTTTATTGCTTTTGTTTCTCTTGTCAAAAGCAATCTTTATAATTATATTATTGATGCTTGATAGAGACGCAGAGACGAGCTGCATATACACCCCAACTTAAATCTCTTGGCGCTGCTGCTGCTTTAATTTGAAGAAATTCAGGTGTATAGGCAGCTCTATTAATTGAGCTGTACGTACACCTGAATTGGGGATTAACATTGAATTCTTTAAACAGCAAAAAAGATTTATTATATTTTCTTTTGAATAATATAATAACAGCAGCGCCTTTATTATATTATTCAAAAGAATATATGATAAGTCTTATATCAAACAAAAACAAAAAAATTAATAATTTGGTGCAGCTGCATGCATTTCTTTCTGTTGTTTCTTCTGTAATGTTTATCGATCTCTTACCTTTTGAATAATAATAATATTAATAATAATAATAAAATATAATCTTGTTAGTCGGTATTATTTAAATTATAAATAAATAAATATAATATATGTATGTTTATTTATTTATATTTATAGAGATAAGTAATAATATATATTATCTATAATATAAATGACTCCTCATTCTTTAATAAACATACTCTTAATAAACCCTAGCCTCTCTACTTGCATGCAGAGTCTCTTTCGGCTTAAAGAACACAGGCACCACATGATGATGTGGCTGGCTAGCTAGCTAGCTAGCTGGCTAGATAGCCAGCTAGCTAGTCTTCCCTACAGATCGCTAGCTTGTTAGGCAGAGATCTACCTGACTATACAGGGAGATAGGTAGCTACCTAAGCAGCTAGCTACCTATGCGGCTAGCTAGCTGCTGAACACTAGAGCGTTACTTAGCTAGCTAGCCAACTAACTAAGTAACTAAGCTTGCTAGATAGCTAGCTAGCTAGCTGGGGGGTCGGTTAGCTAGCTAGCTAGCTAGCTAACAGAGTAGGAGTATTTGAGAGTGTGTATGTACAGTCAGTTTTGTTAATTGCATTAATGAAGTCGCGAGATTTAAAAGGGCGAAGGAAATAAAGAAAGAGATGCAGCAGCAGCAGCAGCAACAACAGCAGCAACAGCAACAGCAACAGCAGGGGGTTTTGCTGTTATTTTCTTTCTTCTTTTTGTATGTATAAAGAGAGAAGATTAATAGTGATTGCTGCTGCTGCAGCTGCTGCAGCAGCAGCTGCAGCTTGAGAATATCCCTTAGAAAACAAATATTAAATAATATAACTCTGATTAAATCTATAAACAAACAAACCCCCTAGACAGCCCCGTGCATGCATGCACGGGGCTGCGGCTATGAGCTGGAGGAGGAGAGGAGACGAAGAAGAAGTTTTGTTTTTATTTGTATTTTAATTAAATTATTTTGTTTAAATTAATTAATTTATTTGAAAAAAACAATCGCTGCTTCTTTTGCTGCTTCATACTTGAGGCTGAGGTGTACATACACCCCAGAAGGGTAGCCCTCTCTATCTCAAACCATTATCAACCCTAAACCCTAAACCCTAAACCCTAAACCCTAAACCCTCGCCTTAACGATGAGCTACCGCGGGGGTCGTATGCCGGAAAGAGACAGAGAAAGAGACAGAGAAAGAGACAGAGACAGAGACAGAGAAAGGGACAGAGACAGAGACAGAGATAGAGACAGAGATAGAGATAGAGATAGAGACAGAGACAGAGACAGAGACAGAGACCTTTGGAGTAGAGGCCGTCAGAGGGGGATGGGCAGCTCCAGACATAGGTGAGGCATCTGTCTCCTTCTTTGTTTTTTATCTTTTGTTTATCTTTTGTTTGTTTTTAATATTTTGTTTGTTTTTCATACTTTGTTTGATTTTTATCTTTTGTTTGTCTTTCATACTTTGTTTGTTTTTAATATTTTGTTTGTTTTTTTATTGCGCGTTTTTTTGTTTGTCTTTGTTTGTTTGTTGTCTCTGTTTGCTTTTGTTTGCTTGTTTACTTCCCTGACGATATTTATTTATTTATTTATTTATTTATTTATTTATTTATATATTTATATATTTGTATAATATTTAAAAAGAAGAAGAGGAAGATATATTATTGATTTTTATTGTTTGTTTGCTGCAGAGACAGCGCATACTATAGAGATGAGGGACACCGCAGCAGCAGCCGGTGGGGTTATAGCAGCAGCAGCAGCAGCAACAAGAACAGCAGCAGCAGATATCGTCGCTCTCGCAGCAGCTCAAGAGAGAGAAGAGAATGGCAGCGTCAATTGATGCTGCGTCGTCGTGAACGCAGCAGCAGCAGCGAGTCGGGTGCTGCTGGTGCTGCAGGTGCAGGTACAGTAACAGCAGCAGCAGCAGCAGCAGCAGCAGCAGGGGAGATAGATGAAGAAGAATTAATGCAGCAAGTAATGGGATTCGGCGACTTCGCATCTTCTAAAGGTAAAGACCACTCGCATGCAGATGCCTCAGGCGTTAGCAAACGCTCAAGAAGAAAATACAGACAATATATGAACAGAAAAGGAGGCTTCAATAGACCCCTCTCCCCTGTATTCTAAGCATATATATATATATATATATATATATATATATAGGGGTGCATATACACCTCATATAGCTCTCATTTATAATATATATATATATATATGTATATATATATATATCTGAGATGTATATGCACTCATACATATATATTATATATAATATACAGTATTATATATAATATATATATTGTTTACGAGGTGTATATACACCTCAGGTGTATGTACACCTGGGCTGCATTTGCGTATTACTTTGCTGCGGGGTATTGACGAAGTTTTTCTTTTTTTGCGATTTAATTGGAGATATTTTCTTGTTTAATTATTTTAATTTAATTAAATTATTTAATTTGCATTTATTTCTGCTCTTCTTGACTTTCTTTTCATTTTATTGCTGGTAGACGCCTCAGATGTATTGATTGTACACCTGAGGTGTATATACACCTCAGCTGCATATACACCTTAGGTGCATCTATATATATATATATATATATATATATATATATATATAGATGTATATTTGGGGTGTATACGCACCTCTGGTGTGTGCGTCTGTGGGTTTGTTTTAACTTCATTAGTTTTTTCTCTTCTTTTTTGTCTTCTTCGATTAATTTATTTTTTAAAGACTCCGCAGTCCATAGTGCATGATAAAAAGAAAAGAAGATAAAACGCTAGGGAGAGGAGAGCTCGTGCAGAGAGCCGTTTGATGAGGGTTTAGGGTTTAGGGTTTTAGCTCGATTCCTGTTTATATGCCTCTACTGGGAAGTTAACAGTTTGCTTAATAACATTAAATATATATCTTTTCTGCTTCAGACAGAAGACCCTTGATTAGCTAGCTATCTACACCACTAGCTAGCTAGCTAGCTAGCTGCAGGGCTAGCTATGTATATACACAACTAGCTAGCTAGCTAGCCAGCTAGGTAGCTGAGGACCTAAGGGTTTGTCTTTGTTTTCACTTCTTTCCTACCCAACACCACCAACTGCGTTCTGTCGCTATCTTGCTTATTCATTTATTTACTAAATAAATAAACAAAAAATAAAAATAATAATTAAACCCTCAGGCGTGTTCTCAGCTGGAGGGACACCGCGCCACTATCAACACGGGGCACGCACCGAGGTCCTCAGCTAGCTAGTCTTCAGCTAGCTAGCCGTTCAGCTAGCTGGCTAGCTAGTCTTCAGCTAGCTGGCTAGCTAGTCTTCAGCTAGCTGGCTAGCTAGTCTTCAGCTAGCTAGCTAGTCCTTCACCTAGCTAGCTAGTCCTTCACCTAGCTAGCTGGTCTTCAGCTAGCTAGCTAGCTAGCTAGCCCTTCAGCTAGCTAGCTAATCATATAGCGCGTACTACAGCTATCCGCTAGCTAGCTAGTCATCTCCATAGCTAGCAAGCAGCTAGCTAGCTGATGAGGGAATGATGCATCAGCTGGCGGGAGCATCTTGCGCTGCTGCTGCTGCTGCTGCTACTGCTGCTGCCGCTGCTGTTGCTGTTGCTGCAGCAGCGCAGCAGTAAGCTGCTACCGACAACGCATTTAGTATATAATAAACTATAAGAACAAACAACATTAACAATAATTAATACAAATAATATTAATTATTATTATTATTATTTTATTATATACTTCTTCTATTAACTTCGTTGTCTTGCTGCTGCGCTGCTGCTGTTTGTCTGTCATCTGTCTCCTTTTGTTTTTTTCTGTCTCCATATTTCTTCAAACTTTTTAATATTGTTGCAGTATTACATATTTATACACCTGAATATTATTATTATTCTTCTACTATTATTGTTATTATTATTAGTGCTGCGGAGTGCTGGCTGAGTGGCTATCTGCTGCTCCTGGTGCTACTGCTGCTGCTGCTGCTGCTGCTGCTGCTGCTGTTGCTGCTGCTGCTGTTGCTGCTGCTGCAGTGATTGCATTTTTTCTGGTTTTGTTTGCCTCGCTGTCTTCAGTACTTGTCTCTGTTGATCTTCTTTTAGTTTTTTTGTGCATTTGTCTGCGCTGCCCGCTGCTTTGCTGTTTCTGCATCTCGCTGGATATACCCCACATAGACAACACATATACACACATACATATAATATACATATATATAATATAATATATATATATATACATATATATAATATATAATATATATATATACATTATACATATATATATATATATATACATTATACATATATACATATATATATATATATATATGCATGTGCATGCACACATATCATACATCTATATGCATATATATATATATATATTATACATATATATGTACACAAATAGATATATAGAGATATAGACAGAGAGATTAAAGATATATATAGAGGTATCTAATCCATATATATTATATACCTATTAAAAATCTTTTTCTATGAAGTGCATATTAATAATATATATATATGTATATATATAATTTATATATATTATATATATTATATATATAAATATATCATATAAGGTTTTATATTGTATTTGACAGCTAATATATAACTATGATATACTCAATAAGAGAAAATATGCATAGAATAAATAGGGTGTATATACACATCATGTGTACATCGATATAGTATATATATATATATATATACATATATATAAATATATAAACATATATATTATTATGTTTACAGACACAGTAATTTATATGTAAAAATGCTCTCGTGTTGTCTTTTTTCTTGTTTTATTTTATTTTATTTTATTTTATTTTATTTTATTTTATTTTATTTTATTTTATTTTAAAATTTTATTCTTCTGCTTGGGGTCTCGCTTGCACAATATAAATATCATTCTTTGATATTACACCCTCCACGTCCTGTGCATACAAATAAAACAAATAAAACAAATAAAAAATAAATAAAACAAATAAAATAAACAAAATAAATTAAAACAAATAAAACAAATAAAACAAATAAAAAGAAAGCAAGCAAAATAGAAAAAATAAATAAAACAAATAAAATAATTAAAGCAAACAACGCAAGCAAACAAAATAAATACGTGTGCAGCAGCAGCAACAGCAGCAGCAGCAACAGCAGCAACAGCAACAGCAGCATCAACCCTGTCTATCTATTCTTTGTTTGCTTTACTGCTCTTCTATGTGTATGCCTACACTGCATAATATTTGTGCATGTTGTTAATACGAGTTTATTTTTGTTTGATTTATCTTTTTGTATATTTCAGGTGTATGTACACCCCACTGCTCACCTGAGGGCCGTCTAGAAAGACAGAAACAGCAGCAATTTGTTTAGCTATCTTTTCTCGCAAAGAATGAGAAGAAGCAAAAGAATCTGCTGTCTGATCATACACCTTAAATCTTAACAACTTCTCTGGCTCCACAGTCGAAGAACCTGCACTTCCGTTGTCTCGCACTGTACATACACCCAAAACCCTAAACCCTAAACCCTAAACCCTAAACCCTAAACCCTAAACTTCGAGAGCAATTACAACTATGCATACACCTAAAATGATGTACCTACACACAAATATGGAATGCATGCATCATAAAGGCTGTACATACACCCCAACGGCGGTGTACATACACCTCAGCGCTGTATATTATATATATATATATATATATATATATATATTATGTGCATACGCATCCACATATGTGTACACGCAACCCTAAACCCTAAACCCTAGACGTACGCGTAAGGAAGCTTTTGCTGCGAGGGATGACTGGTAGGATGATATTTGAATAACTGCATGCAGACAGCAGCTTGTAAGCCCCTAAAAAGTAGAAACAAAGAAAAAGCAAAAAGACACACAAAACAATTTGCTTGTGCTTCTTCTTCTTGGTTTTGTTTATTCATTTGCTTTTTTTTTGTTGTCTGTCTTTGTTTATTTTAATTGTGTTTTATTTTTGTCTTTGTTTGATTTTATTTATTTTATTTCTGCTACGTTTTCTTCTTATTTGCTGTTTATTTTCATGTTTGCTTTTTGCTCTTGTCCTCCTTGTTTATTATTTTTGTTTGATAACCTAAAACCCTAAACCCTTAAACCCTAAAACCCTAAACCCTAAACCCTAAACCCTAAACCCTACGCTTGGTTGATTACCTGTTTCTTTATCAATAAGCATTCTGTAAGCAGACCCCCTCATAGTTGAGCTTGCAAGGGCTTCTCCTAGCCCGGGTACAAGCTCAGCATACACCTCAGGCGTTTGATTATTATGATTAAGATTATGATTATTATTATTATTTGGGGTGTATGCATCTGTATCTTTATCTTTGCATGCATATAAAAACCTCTGATGCTTTAAACCTCCTGTATGTAAAATAAAACTTATATCGGGTACAACTAACTCTTGAAATAGTATTGCCATGCATGCGGAGCTCTGCAGGATGAAACAAAACAAAAAAAATAAAGAACAACATTTAAAATATAAAAATATTAACAAACATTTTATCTTTATACACTGTCTTTATAGAAGAAACAGCTCGAGAAAAAAAAAACAAAGAAACCCTTAGAAAGATATTTATATATAATTGTACTATATCTATGAACAACAAAACTAAAACAAAGTCATCTAATTAATATAATTGATATAATTAACACAATTAAAATAATTAGTTTAATTGATCTAATTAAAATAATTAATCTAATTAATATAAGTAATATAATTAATAATAATTAATACAATGAATATAATTACTATAATTAATATAATTAATTAACTAATGTAATTAACCTACTTATTAATTAGATCAATATAATTAATCTAATTAATTTAATTAAAAAGATTTACCTGACGAATTCCAGCTGCTTTTCTAGAGGAGACAGCTCGAGAAGAAAACAACGAAGCCCATACAGTGCATGCAGCAGCTTTTATTGCATTGCTGTCTCCTGCTGCTACATTAACAACTGATTCATATAAACCAGCAGCGGATAAACCTGTAGCAAATAAAATAAATATAATAAACAAACAAAAATAATTAAAAAGAATTACAAATTATATAAATATAATAAAATAAACAAAAAAAAGAGTTAAAAGGATTAAACATATAAATTATAATCAACAGACAAATAAGCATTAACTAATTAACTAATGAGTTGCAAACATAATAAATAAATAAATAAATGATAAATAAATAAATAAATAAGCACATAACTTAATAAATAAGCAAGCAAACAAGCAAACAAACAAACAAACAAACAAACAAACAAACAAACAAACAAATAAATAAACAAACAAACAAACAAACAAATAAATAAATAAATAAATAAATAAACAAAAAAACAAACAAATAAATAAATAAACAGAACAAAATAAACAAATATAAACAAACAAACAAACAAACAAGCAAATAAATAAATAAACAAATAAATAAATAAACATAATACCTTTAAGGTCTTCAACATTAGCAGAAGATCGGAGACAAATTCTGCTTCTATTTCCGAAGACTATTGATGTCTCCTCTTCAACACCTGGAGGAAGAGAAAGACTCATTATTAGCTGCTGCATGCATGCGCAGACTCTCTTCATCTCTTCTCCCTGACCACAAAACAATAATAAATATATTTATTTATTTATTTATTTATTTATTTATTTATTTTTATTACAATGTTCACCGTCAAGATAATGCTTATCCGCGACCTCTTGTTGCTGCTGCTGCTGCTCCTCCTCCTGCTGTTTATCATGGTGATAAGGCTGCTGCTGTTGCTGCTGCTGCTGTTGCTACTGCTGCTGCTGCTGAGCTCGATAGCATGCAATCAACACGGTATTGATACATACAGAAGAGGCAGCAAAAACAGCAGCAGAAACAACAACAGCAGCAACAGCAACAGAAAAAGAGGAAGCAGCAATACACACAACAGCCGTAGCAGCAGCAGGTGCAGCAGGAAAAGCAGCAGAAACAGCACCAGGAGCAGCAGCAGCAGCAGAAGCAGCAAGAGCAGCAGCAGGAGAAGCAGCAGGAGAAGCAGCAAGAGCAGCAGCAGCAGCAAGAGGAGCAGCAAGAGCAGCAGCATGAGTGTGTAACTGACTTCATGTTGAAGCTGTTCGAGTTGCTGCAGCAAACTTTTATATTCTTCTTCGCGGCCTTCTTCGTGAAGCGCCCACTCCATCGACCCAAAGGGAAGACACATACACCTGCGCAGTGTATACACAACCCTACAACTACTCACAACTTCTTTCTAGCTAGCTAGCCCTATATATATATATATTTATATATATATTTATATTTATATAAAAGATACATATATATACATATATATATACACATATATATATATATACGTGCATATATATATATATATAATACACTGTAGTATAACATAATATATTATGATATTCGTTTATTTTATGTTGACAAATAAATATATATTGTATTTTAGTATGTTACATTTATAGTATAGTATCTTCATAACATACATATTAACTAACATCTATATATATATAAC